>NC_090321.1:70939237-71123206 GCF_040869045.1 Eurosta solidaginis
ATGGTATTTATTTAAAACATCTAATATTGTATTTGTGTATTTTCTTGGGATGATGGCGAAATATCATCTACATATTTGACTTCTTTTGTGTTTTTGACGTTCTTTGTTGTTTTTTGTTTTATTAAATAAATACAGTGCCACCCTCCTGAAGATGCCAAGGAAAATTGGCGAAACGTCGAGCTGAAAGGTGGAATAATCTTTGTTTTTATTTGCACCCAACACAATAGATCTGCCTAGCTTAAAATATACATAAAAAAAAATGTACTTTTGAAATAAAATAAAATACTCAAGTACAATGTAAAAAAATATTTTTGAGCTCGCGGCCTCTTGACCTGGGCCCTCTTGGGTCAGGGGCCCGTGGCATTTTGCCAGCTCTAAACCCTATTGTTACGCCACTGTACGCTACGCTCAGCTATGTACTTCAACCAAAAACAAAATGCTTAACTACGGTATGGTTACACTGGATCACAAATTCCAATTTTTTTTCTGCACCAGAGACGCCATTATGAAATTTCCATGTAAAATAACCCCTGATTTCTAAAATCAAGGTTATTTTTAATTCTATGGTAACATTTTTGAGATATTTAGGAATAACGGTATTTACCAAAAAAAAAAAAAAAAATGTGGGTCCCCTTAATCAAGAACGAATTGCGCAATTCCAAAACGGTTTGAAACTTTTTAAAAGTAATATAATTTTCTATAAACTACGCATACAAAACTTTTTGCTAGGCCCTGCAGAATCAAACATAACGAGCACTCATTACGGATTTTTTCCATTTTTTTTGTAAAAATATAAAAAAAATTGTATTTTGCGAGGAAGGATCTCGAAAACTTTTTATTTTTTTCACATTTGATCTTTTATCTCTAAGCTATGTTTTATTACAAAAAAAATAAGCTTCCATTCAACAAAATCGATGGAGTAATACAAAAGTTATAAGCATTCAAGTAAATACATATATCCATTTAATACTTAAGTACCCTACTGGTACATATGTGTTAATATTCGGTAACTAACTGATATACGAATACTAACACATATGTACCAGTGAGGTACTTAAGTATTAAATGGATATGTTTACATGAATGCTTATAACTTTTGTGTAGGGTGGAGCCGTGTGTAGAAGTCCACGAAAGTGGGGAAAGCTTCTGACCGCCATTCACCTGGGAATGGCCAGAGCGATTCTTTTGCATGCGGTTCAAGCAGCTCACTACTGCCGGTCACTTGCGGCCAAGTATCCTCTGCGTAGCCGCTAAACATCCGTTTTGCGGTGAGCTAATGTGAGAAGGCGACAACCTGGCTAGGCCACTCTAACATAATCGGTTTAAGGGCTAGCCGGCGGAGATCTCATAGGCAGCGTCCGTACACCTCTAGGTGTGGCTGCAAGCGGGCGTCTGTCTTGGAGCAAGCGGCTCGCTATATAAACGTGCCAAGAAATATTTTCACCCCCCGCTTAGCGGGTTGTGCGCTGGGCTTGGGACCCGCCACGTAAAACCAAACTCCAATGAAATATAACAACAAGCCTCGGATAAATACACTCTCTATTGATGACGACTATGGCAAACGTTTGAAGGACAATGAATTGATGGCATGCACCTGGAACGTCCGCTCCCTGAATGGGATTGGTGCAGATGCCCGGCTGCTGTGACATCTATTGGAGTGGCCACTTTGTCGCCAAGTTCTGGCGTTCACACCTGTGGACGAACGTCTCGCCGCTATCCGAATAAAAGCAAAATTTTTTAATATATCATTCATCTGCGCCCATGCGCCGACAGAGGAGAAAGACGATGAGGTGAAAGATACTTTTTATGAACAATTAGAACGCACATACGAGCGCTGCCCCCGTCACGATATAAAAGTCGTGCTTGGTGACTTTAACGCCAGGGTGGGCAAAGAAGTTGTTTTTTGCTCTACAGTCGGAAAGTTCAGCCTACACAATGAAACTTCTCCTAACGTACTGAGGCTGATTGACTTTGCCGGTGCTCGAAACATGGTCATATCCAGCACGAGGTTCATACATAAAAAGATACATCAAGCTACATGGCTGTCACCTGATCGAAATACTCGCAATCAGATCGATCACGTTGTGATAGACGGACGGCATGCCTCCAGTGTTTTAGATGTGCGCACGATCCGAGGACCTAACATCGACTCGGACCATTATTTCATTGCAGCTAAAATACGGACCCGCCTCAACGTGGCTAAAACCAAGGAACAAAAAACACAAGGAAAGCTAGACGTCAAAAAGCTTCAATCACAACAGACTGCCAATGATTTCGAAACTCGACTCTCACACCTGCTCTCTGAGTGCACAACTCATACTGAAGGAATACAGGAGCAGTGGGAGCATATTTCCAAAGCACTTCGTGCTGCCGCCGAGGAAAAAATTGGTTACCGGCGACCACGAAAAAACAACTGGTACGATGAAGAATGCCGCGTTGCAACTGAAAGAAAAGACGCTGCCTACAGGGCTACGTTAAAAGCAAGCGCGACAAGAGGAGTGTGTGAACGCTATCGTGAGTTGAAAAAGGAAGCGAGACGCCTTTTCAGGAAGAAAAAAGCAGAAGCAGAAAGGCGTGAGTGCGAGGAGCTTGAGCTGCTAGCCACCAGGAATAACGCCCGAAAATTTTACCAAAAAATACGGCGACAGACGGAAGGTTTTAAGACCGGGCGAACTCCTGTAGGAACGAAAACGGCGACGTTGTAACTGATGTCCAGAGAGTGCTTAGATTATGGAGGGAACACTTCTCTGTTCTCCTAAATGGAGGCAGCAATTCACCGCACAGAGATGAAGAACCCGATCCCGCAATCGATGATGATGGAATATATGTCCCCCCGCCCGATTATGACGAAGTTAGAATAGCAATAACCAGATTGAAAAACAACAAGGCCGTGGGCGCTGATGGATTGCGTGCGGAGCTATTCAAGTACGGCGGCGAGGAGTTGGTAAGGCGCATGCAGCAGCTTCTTAGCAAAATATGGGCGGAAGAATGCATGCCCGACGCTTGGAATCTAAGTGTTCTTTGCCCAGTCCACAAGAAGGGGGATACTGCAAAATGCACCAACTATCGTGGAATCAGCCTTCTCAATATCGCATATAAGGTCCTTTCAAGTGTATTGTGCGAAAGATTGAAGCCCACCGTGAACCGGCTGATTGGACCTTATCAGTGCGGCTTCAGACCTGGTAAATCTACCATCGACCAGATTTTCACAATGCGCCAAATCTTGGAAAAAACGCGTGAAAAAAGAATCGACACATCACCTCTTCGTCGACTTTAAAGCCGCCTTCGACAGCACGGAAAAGGAGCTTCCTAAATGCCGCTATGTCTGAATTTGGTTTCCCTGCAAAACTTATACGGCTGTGCAAAATGACGTTGAGCAACACCATCAACTCAGTCAGAATTGGGAAGGACCTCTCCGAGCCGTTCGAAACTAAACGAGGTTTCAGACAGGCTGACCCCCTATCGTGCGATTTCTTTAATTTGATGCTGGAGAAAATTATACTAGCTGCAGAACTTAACCGCACTGGAACAATATACTATAAAAGCGTGCAATAACTGGCATATGCTGATGACATTGTTATCATCGGCCTAAGCACCCGCTTACTCTCTGCTTACTCCAAACTGGAAAAAGAAGCGGTAAAGATGGGTTTGATGGTGAATGAGGACAAAACGAAGTACCTGCTGTCATCGAGCAAAGAGTCAGCGCATATGCGCCTTGGCAACCACGCTACTGTTGGCAGCCATAATTTCGAAATAGTAAAAGACTTCGTTTATTTGGGAACCAGCATCAACACTAGCAACAACATCAGCACTGAAATCCAGCAAAGAATCAATCTTGCCAATAAATGCTACTTTGGGCTAGGTAGGCAATTGAAAAGTAAAGTCCTCTCTCGGCGAACGAAAATCATACTCTACAAGTCACTTATCGTATCCGTCCTGCTATATGGGGCAGAAGCATGGACCATGACAACAGCAGATGAAGCGGCTTTGGGAGTGTTCGAGAGAAAAGTTCTTCGAAAGATTTATGGACCTCTACGCTTTGGCGATGGCGAGAACCGAAGAAGATTTAATGATCAGCTGTACGAGCTATACGCAGACATCAACATAGTTCAGCGAATTAAAACGCAGCATCTGCGCTGGCTACGCCATGTTATGCGAATGAAAGATGATGCTCCGGCCAAAAAAGTGTTTCTGTCGGAACCCGCCTATGGAAGAACCGGTAGAGGGCGGCCCCCACTCCGTTGGAAGGACCAGGTGGAAAACGATTTAAACTCCCTTGGTGTGACCAATTGGCGCCGGTTGGCGGAGCGAAGGAGCGACTGGCGCGCCTTGTTGGACGGCCATAACCGTTTAGACGGTTAAGCGCCAATTAAGTAAGTAAGTTATAACTTTTGTATTAGTCCATCGATTTTTTTGAATGAAAGCTTATTTTTTATACTCAGCTGAGCAGAGCTCACAGAGTATATTAACTTTGTTGGCATAACGGTAATCCGTAACGGCATAAACTAATCGAGATAGATATAGACTTCTATACATCAAAATTATCTGGGTGAAAAAAGAATTTCATTTAGCCATGTCCGTCCGTCCGTCTGTAAACACGATAACTTGAGTAAATTTTGAGGTATCTTGATGAAATTTGGTATGTAGGTTCCTGGGCGCTCATCTCAGATCGCTATTAAAAACGAACGAAATCGGACTACAACCGCGCCCACTTTTTCGATATTGAAAATTTCGAAAAACTTAAAAAGTGCGACAATTCATTACCAAAGACGGATAAAGCGATGAAACTTGGTAGGTGCGTTGACATTATGACACAAAATAGAAACTTAGTAAATATTTGGACAAAGGGTGTGGCACCGCCCACTTTTAAAAGAAGGTAATTTAAAAGTTTTGCAAGCTGTAATTTGCCAGTCGTTGAAGATATGCTGATGAAATTTGGCACGCACGTTACTCCTATTACTATATGTGTGGTAGCTAAAAATTAGCAAAATCGGATGACAAACACGTCCACTTTTAAAAAAAAATTTTTTAAGTCAAATTTTAACAAAAAATTTAAAATCTTTACGGTATATAAGTAAATTATGCCAACATTCAAATCCAGTAATGATATGGTGCAACAAAATACAAAAATAAAAGAAAATTTCAAAATGGGCGTGGCTCCGCCCTTTTTAATTTAATTGTTCTAGAATACTTTTGATGCCATAAGTCTCCAAAGCTCTCAGCTGAGTATGTCATGTTCGATGACACACGAACATAGCCTTCCTTACTGGTTTTGTAATAAAACAGAGCTTAGAGAGAAAACAAAAAAATCTGCAAAAACAAACTAACTGATATACGAATACTAACACATATGTACCAGTAAGGTACTTAAGTATTAAATGGATATATTTACATGAATGCTTATAGCTTTTGTATTAGTACATCGATTTTGTTGAATGAAAGCTTATTTTTTTGTAATAAAATAGAGCTTAGAGAGAAGGAAACAAATATGTAAAACAATAAAAAGTTTTAGAGACCCTTCCTCGGAAATTACAAATTTTTTTTATATTTTTACAAAAAAAATAGAAAAAATCCGTAATGATTGTTCGTTATCTTTGAATCTGCAGAGCCTAGCAAAAAGTGTTGTATTAACAGTTTAGAACAGTTTACCTTTTAAAAGCTTCAAACCGTTTTGGAATTATAATATATATAATATAAATAATATATGATTAAGTGGACCTTTTTTTTTTTTTTTTTGGAAAAACCGTTATTCGTAAATTACATAGGAATTTCATAATGGCGTCTCTGGTGAATTTTGGCTGTAAACCAGTGTTATCAATAAGGCGTTATGCTATGGCGTCAATAACATAATACATTGATTTCATTATATTTCATACGTGGTCTTAACTGGGGTTTAAGTGTGTGTTTGCTGGCACCATATACATAGAAATAGGTTTTATCTTATTAATCTGCCCACTTTAGAAAATCGAAGAACTTTACTCGGGGTAATGTTCTTTCATATGCACATTATGGGCAAAATTTACTCATCGGATCTTGTAAGTCGACTAAATTTTGCTGTTCCTCGTAGGACGTCCAGGCACTTTGTGCCTCTTTGCCGGCAAAATTTTGCCAAAAATAATCCACTGCGTAACTGGTGCTCGCACTACAACAACTTGTATAACCATAGTTTATCAAACTAAGTGTGATATCTTCTGCATAGACGCCAAAAGTGATTGGATCACCTGATTTTTAATTGACTATCGCTGTCTCATTCTATATCTCTTTCTATCACCCGCTGAAGATAACCGGCCCTATGCGCTGCCATATTGAACACCCTGTAAAAACGCTATAAAGTAGCCATATTGAACATCCTGTCAGGCAGTTGACGGTTAAGGTATCACACTTAGTTTGATACACTATGTATATACCTGCATCAGCTTTGAATGTTCGTTTAATTTATACATTTGTATTTAATTATTTTGTATTGGAACATTAATTTATGTTAATATTTATCTTAGTAGTCGACCACTTTGTGTCTGTGTCGACTTTGATAATGATTTTCGTTTTATTTCATGTTCAATTCATTAAAGCGGGAACTTTAGAGCTAAGAATAAAGTTTGATCTCACAACCTAAGGCATTTGCATGTGTCACATTTTGATTGCACACAATAAAAAAATGTGTTTTTTTTTTAAATCGTAATTATAAACATTTATTTACAGATAACACAAAAAGAAATATAATCATTTCGATTGCTGATTGAAATATCACCATATCTTCCATATGTTTTGACGTGCGCTGCAGCGTTAAGAAAAAGAGTTCTGAAATGGGGCGCTCAGCGGAGTTAGGGTGATTTTGCACTCAGGAGTCGATTTATAACAACGCCCTGCAGTTAGTATTTCATTACTCGATCTAAAAACGCTTTAACTTTTTCATTACTTAAGGATGTATAACCACTCGGATAGCGTGTGTTCGAACAACCCACATTTTGTGTTACCACCGCACAAAGTTCATTATTTACCACGCCCGGTCCGCCAACATCTTCATAGCATACATCAGATCTAAAACGCGCTGCACAAATCATTGTTTGTGAGAAAGGTTTCTTTGATTTCCAATAATAATTCAAACATGCACCAGTTTCGAGTATATCCACGAGAGCAGATTGGAGTATATCCGAAGTCGCCCCATTTCGTGGAAATAGCCAACCCCATCCACTAATTCGCATTTCCATGCCGTCTGTTAAATTAATACTGCAAAATGGTATTATATTTACTGTTTCAGTCTCTTCAAACGATTGTGTCAATATCATCAAAGCTATATCCATATAATATTTTCTGGAATTATAATCACGTGGAACATGTATATCGGCCACACCGGCAGATTGGCCAGAGGGTATATCACATAAACTCGTTACACCAGCTGCAACAAAAAATTCGCTTTTTACTGTATTTACCACACAACTCGCAGCTGTAACCACCTTGTTCAAAGCGACCAATGAACCGACGCAAAGATTTACGCCGCTGTAGTGTATTGACACCAGATATGGGCTTGACTCTATTTTCCAAGGAAGACCCTCTATAATGCGAAATTCCGCACTGGCAAAAGTCGAAATGCAGCTAAATATCAAAAACAGGAGCCGGAAGTAATGGCGTAGATTCATTTTATTTTATTTCCACCGCTTTTTAAGTATAAACTACACCGATCTCAATTTTGTGGGCGCTATTTATACATAAATGGGTCGTGTGAATAAACAGTAAACTAACACGTTTCCTTCCAGATTTCAGGAATTTGAACAATAGTTAATAATGTAAGTTAAAGCAATTTATACAAGGCACATGTTTTTTGTTTACTCGACCTATTTTATGTAGCTCGATTAAATTTTTGATTTGAAGTGCCTAATTAAAATTTCAATGGCCTTAATGATGAAAAATACAAAATATTTACACAGCTTCTTAAAATAGTATTTCTATAGAAATTTCTTGTTATATAAGCTTTTATATTTTTATGAAAAGAACAAAGCGTGAACTTAGTTAGTTGTATCTGTTTCCAAACTGCTATTGTGTTCGCACGCTTTTAAACCTGAATAAAGGGAAACATGAGCAGCGGACTGAGCGAATATTAGCAACGTCCCATTGAGCCATCGAGCTCTGAATCACGATCAAATCTCATTAGAACGATAAGAATAAGGGGAAATTGGCTTGTTTTTAAACACAAGAGTAAAATAAGACACGATTAACACAATAATGTTACTATCGGCATTTAATGTAGTTTTTCCATTATAAATTATTGTATTCGGTCAAGACTTTTTGCATTATCCTAAAGTCCTGAGAAACAATGTACATATGATTCATAGCTTCAGTCAAATCTTCAGAGTATAAATCGAATTTAAATTTCAGTTGAATCTTTGCCCACTTTTTTCTGACTCAGTCTTCGGTGGACTAGCAATTTCTCTTAGAGGTTTAACATCCAAAGGGTCTAACAAATGTGGAAAAAAATCATGGCATGTCAAATTTGCGAAATTAAATTACACGATCATAATGTGCGTCATGTTTTCCACATCGAAACGATTCCTTTCGTCCGTCTATTGAGAATTTAGTAATGAAAATACTTGATCACAGTTAGCGTTATGAGTTGGAATGGAAAAAAGGAACTGAACGATTTTCAAAATCTCAGAAAAACTAGACACGTTAGGATTCGCAGGCTTTTTCTCGTCTTACATCGAATAGGAAAATCCAAGACATTCGGGAAATATGGGGACAGCTGGATATTTCATCACTCCGGGATGCATGGTTACCCTTGTATGTATATATAAAATGTATATGTATGCAAAACTTAGCGAGACATACCTGAAGTTTAAGTTCTACTCGAGTAATTAAAATCTGCATATCTGGAATTTTGAATGCGCCCTCAAAATCCGAGATTGGAGGCAAAAAAAAAACTTTTTCACGAGCGGAGACATATGTTAACATGGAATATGTTAACAAATTTCGGCAAACAACAAATGCAGCGGACATGCAACTCTTGTTGCACAATTATTCCCACAAACTTGCAGACGCAAAGTCAGCATAAAACCTCGTTAAAATAAGCGACGGAAGTTGATTACACCGTCAGCAAAAAAGCTTACTTTTGGTGAGACCGGAAGTCTTCACACACGCAGCTCAAATTGGCAAATTCGTAGAATTAGCCAAACAACAACAACATGTGGCCAGTGCAAGTTAGCTTAGCTGTTAAGTAAATTAAATTGTAAAAGTTAGTCTTAGTTTTGCACTCATTAATAAAGGGTCGTTTGACCAAAAATAAATATTTTTTTGCCTCCTCTAATAAGGAATGTGTTAACTGGCCCCCCAACGTTTAGGGGCCTTCGTTGTCAAGTTGGCGTTGGTGTTAAAGTAAAGTGAATCGTAGCAAATTCAAAAAAAAAAAAAAAACAAGTAAGGACGGGACGGGATAAGAAATATATAGTGAACAGATGTACATACCTAAACGATTTTAATATAAATATAAAAAATGGCAAAAAGCCTCTTATCTGAACGATCGGTTGTATGGGATATGTTTTATATATCTCTCCGATCGAAATCATGTTTACAGAAAATCTTCTATGATATATTAGAATAAATATCACCAAGTTTAACGTTTTTATATTGGAAATTAAGGGAGAAATTGCCAAAAATCTTTCTATCTGAACGATCGGTTGTATGGGAGATATATGTTATAGTGGTCCGATCCTACCGGATCCGACAAATGTCTAATATAATACAAAAATGCATTCTTGTGCCAAATTTCATTGAGATATCTCAAAATTTGAGGGACTAGTTTGCGTTCAAACAGACAGACGGACGGACGGACAGACGGACATGGCTATATCAACTCAGTTCGTCGCCCCGATCAATTCGGTATACTTAATGGTGAGTCTATCTTCTATATTTCTCAACACTACAAACATCGGACCAAAGTTAATATACCATTTCATGTTCATGAAAGGTATAAAAATCCAAATCGTTCAAATAAAAAAACGCCAGGATTAAACTACACGCGCAACAACAGGGACCCCGGCAAGAAACCACCCAAAATCGAGCCGGAAAACCAATAAATATACAAGAGTGTGCAGGAAAGGCCCCCCAGTATCGCCAGCAGGACGGAAAACAGGAGATGCCAGACATCAGCCGCCGCTCCATCCTAGGATTAAGCTATGTAATGTAAGTAATATTAAGCAAATAAGATTTTAAAAGAATTCAAAGAAAAGTCTTGATAAAATGTTTAAGCAAATAATATTTTAAAAGTGTAATAACTGCACACGTCTTTATTAAATTAAAATTTATCGAATGAATAATTAAAATGCGCAAACTTAAGACTAATGGAAATTAGCGCTATGCTCAACAGCCAGAGGGTACAAACGAATGAATGTCAGAGAGTCGAACATCTGTTAGAGCAGGCCCCATTTACATAGTAGTAAAGGTGTAAGTTGGTTATCGATATCGGTTTAGATCGATACACCACAATACCCCCTCTTTAATTGTTAAACCTCACGCTTTACATTGATATAATATATTCCAGCTTATTTGTAGCCTTTAAATGGTACCGGTGACGGTTAGCCACCGTTTCGTCATCGCTTCCACTGCGGCCTCCTGTATCGTTTACATTATGTGAAACATTCGTGTTTACTAGATTGGCGTTTTGGGCGGTATCTCCAGTAGGCAACAAATTACACTGGATCACAAATTACAACTTTTTTTCTGCACCAGAGACGCCATTATGAAATTCTTATGTAAAATCACTGATTCCGAAAATCAAGGCTGTTTTTAATTCTATGGTAACGTTTTTGAGATATTTACGAATTGCCGTTTTTCATATATATCTAAAGAACGAATTAAGCAATTCCAAAACGGTTTGAAGCTTTTAAAAGGTAATAAAATTTGATCTAAACTGTGCATACAACCCTTTTTGCTAGGCACTGCAGATTCAAAGATACCGAACAATCATTACGGATTTTTTTAATTTTTTTTGTAAAGATATAAAAAAATTTGTACTTTGCGCGGAAGGATCTCGAAACTTTTTATTTTTTTTTTCAGATTTTTTCCTCTCTAAGCTCTGTTTTATTACAAAAAAATAAGCTTTCATTCAACAAAATCGATAGAATAATACAAAAGTTATAAGCATTCAAGTAAATATATCCATTTAATTCTTAAGTACCCTACTGGTACATATGTATGTGTTAGCATTCGTATATCAGTTAGTTAGCAGGTAGATTTTCGAAGGGTTATTAGATACAAAAACCTGTTAGTGTCGTTTTCTCAAACCCTGGTACATTTCAAGCAAGAGCATATTTTTAAGGCAGGTGGTGTTTTCTTTGTAGAAATAGGCAACCTTTTTGTCTAGGTAGGCTTGTATTTTTACTTGATCTAAGTATAAATAATAGTACATGCGCCTTGTTCCTTCATAATATCTGCAGGGCTCGTGGATACTGTTCAGTTTATAATTGCAGTTTATAGCCCGTCATTTACTTAAAAGTATAATATGAATAAAAGGGCCCGAGAGTTTGAGTGTACAAATGATCCAGATATGTTCTGTTTCATCTGCGGTAAATTTATCGTTAAAAGGATGCAAAGTGTGTTTTCAAATCCTTTGGAAGTTACATACTATAAGTATTTTGGATTTGAGCCTAAAAACAATAAAAACCCATGGACACCGAATACTGTGTGCACCACATGTCGGGTCGAATTGATTTTTTCGGAAACCGGAGCAAAGAGGTGCGTTGTAAAAATTTGGAATTTGCTCCCTTTTAATGCATAGCTGACTAATTTCTGAAACTATATATTTAGGCGACATATGAAATTTATTACACCAATGAAGTGGAGGGAACCAACGGACTTCTATATTTGTACTACAAAAGTCCTTGGGGTTGGAAAGTCAAGAACAGTAACCTATGCGAGCTTATCTACAATGTCATTACCAGAACTAAATTCAACGGAAGCTGAATTGCCAGAATCAAATTTAACTTTAGTTCAGGCTCTAGTTTCATTGTCAACAGCAGTACCTGAGTACGCGGCATCATGTTGTACTGGATTTCAAACGGAAAACGAAAGATACTCTTGGTCACAAGCACAACTCAATCATTGGATAAGGAATTTGGAACTGTCAAAGGAAAAGGCCGAACTACACGCCTCTCGTATGCAACAATTTAAATTTGTTTCATCCCCTGTTAAGGTAACATATTATAGAACTCGTCACGACCAATTTTCCAAGTACTATACTAAGGAGGACAGTGTTTGTTACTGCAAAGACATTGCTGGTCTATTCCAACAGTTTGGTGAACCATATTATTCAAAAGAGTAGCGGTTGCTCATAGACGACAATAAATAAAGTTTAAATGCCGTATTATTGCATATTGGCAACCAAAGGCCATCTATCCCGATTGCGCATGCACTAAATACGAAGGAAACATATGGGATAATGCAAAAATTGCTCAAAATTAATCAAATACGAAGAACATGATTGGAAAATGTGTGCCGATCTTAAAGTCATTGGAATGCTATGTGGTCTACAAAGTGGATACACCATATGCAATTGGGATAGCCGAGCTCATCAAGACCACTACATCATAAAGGATTGGCCAGAACGAATCGAGCTTCAAGTTGGGGTGGATAACATAAAATACTCCCCACTTATAAAGAACGAAAAAATAATTCCGCTCCACATCAAGCTCGGCCTTATCAAAAACTTTTTCAAGGCTTTGGACGAAGAAGGCAAAGCTTTTCATCATTTGAAGACAATCTTTCCAGAGATTTCAGACACAAAAATAAAGGAACGGATTTTTGTGGGACCGCAAATAAGGAAAATTATGACCAATAACCATTTCAAAGAACTATTGCCATCAGTGGAGGCAGCAGCGTGGGATTCTTTTGAAGAGGTCGTTACTTCTTTTTTGGACAAACACTAAAGTCCTTACTACGAGATGATAGTGAATGACTTAATCAAAAACTATGCGGAAATGGGTAAATAAAAAAAAAAAACATATTTAAGACCGTTTTCTCAGTTAGCTTTAAAACCTATCTGCCCGATAAACAAAAAATTTGTATGAAAATTTTTAAATGTACATGAGAATATATAGCCCTATATCTGAATTCATCGTCCAGTTCCGAACAAACAAGAACGAGGCAAATTGTCAGGGTGTGGGTGTTCCCCGCGTTGATCGCACTTTGGCCCGCTCGAGCGGTACGGCTGAACTTCCAAGTCATGGGCAAAGTTACCTAGAAAGACAGAATAAAAGTAGGCAAAAGTAATAACCCTTAGACACACGTGTACAAGTCATATATACTTCCCGTAAACTCGGCATTCCAGGATTCCAACACCGCGCCCGCTACGCCTCAAAACCGGAACCTCCTATTTCCGCACTGAAAAAGAAAAAAAAAATTAAATTATTTTAGCCAGGAAAGCATGAGCCACTTATATAAGTGCACATTTTTTTGTGTTGGGTAACAAAGGCATCAGAATTACAACAACCACATGAAAATTGTCAGCTTCAACTGCAGATATTTAGAAGTAAAATTTTCAGTATGATTACCTTTTTGATGTGCCTGAGGCGTTTGGTCGTCGTTGGCCACCTCCACCGATAATTTTTGGGACGCTATAAGCAGTCAACCCCAAATTTCTCACTTTTGTTATTTTGGATCCCGGCCCCTGCACCATATGCATGGAAGTGACTTCTTCCATAGCCAGCCCAACTGCATATTATCTGGGACAAATGCAGCACATAACCATTTTGGTCTTTTTTATGCTAGCTACACCAAATCACTGCACTTAATAAAAGAAAAAAAAAAGAATCGAACGCGAAATCAATATTTAATTGCCACGATATTAATTAGCGCACAAAAATATAAACAAACGCGAAACGTCAAGGTAAAGAATATCAACAAAAATCCCAATATGGGGAAATTTGTAAAAGCTCGTTTCGAAGGGTTGCCAGATGAGCGATAATGGTGTGGAGAAATAAGGACAGGACAGGGATGGCTATAGAGCGACAATGGTTGCGGTTGATGTAAGGATGACGAGATAAAACGGCATATGAAAACGGTGTTCCTCACGAACACAGGCTATATAAGAATAGCTAACTGTAGAAAAAGAAGATAGTTATTGACATATAGCAGCATACAAGTCTGCAGCGCGCCGCCCGCTTGTAAAATTTTATGTTTAAATTATATTAAATAAATTTATCCCTGTGCGCGAAAAGTTAAACCCGTTGCTGTATTAAAAACGTAAAGTGGTGGTTTTTTTGTATAAAAATTAAACAAGAATAAAAAAAAAAATCCATTAAAAGGCAAAAAGCCATTTACCAATCGCGCGCTCGGGCAACCAAACAAATTTTAAATTCAGGCAGGAGCCAACGCGGCATAAACGATGTGGAATATCCTAGATCTGGAAGTAGTATCACATCCAATCAAGAGTGCTTCTGCATAGCGCCAGGGATAATTCGTTACCATAAATTTGTATCAATACCTACCATAATTTCAATGCCATAACGCTTTTCTGTACAAATATGATTATCGAAGACGGCAATCAGGAGTGTTGAGTGCATCAACTCACCTTTCAAGAAAACCGGGAATTAAAGCAAGCAAAAGGTCGCAACGTTAATATACGTATGAGGGTAGGCTAAGTTTAGTTTTTTTTTGTGTCCGAATCCAACTTTGTGTACAGTCGGATAAAATCAAGGTATAAATTGTAAAGTGCTGTTCAGTGACCAAAAGGGGGCCAAATGGCTAAAACTAAATAAATCCATACCTCCGTTTTTTTTTGCAATAGCTGGAAAAAACTGGCTCACACCAATTTCCCTTAACCTCCATAATAGAGCTCTGTTAGGTAGGCAGTAGGGTATTGAAGTTAATTCGTATTTCGCTCCTATTAAGCGCATAAAAGTTTGGCCTAACTTTGGTGGCAGAAAGGCTTAAGAAAATAGTTTACAGTTTCGTTTTTTTGTATTAACCGATGTATGTTTTAATGTGGCAATGCGATTTGGTGTCAAATTTGTCATTAATTAAGATGTTCTTTTGTCAGAATTATTTATATATGGGGTTCATGTAATCCATTGGTATAAAAAAATTTTGTTTTGAGAATTTTCACATATACGTTTTTTTTTAACATTACGAGTCTGTATAAGTATAATGTATATATATAGAATTCTCCTCATCGTTTATGAGGCGACTTTTATTCGGAATTTCGTTGTTTTTTTTGTGCAAATGATCTGTTGGTCAAATTGTCATAAAAAATTCTGATTCGTACATATAGCCTCGTAGAGGAATAAGTTAAAACTTTAAATTTTCGTATATAACCATTTTATTGAATTTTTGTATAAAGTTAAGATATTATAAATAAATATGTTAGAACTAAATTGAACCGAAAGAAGAAATTAAAATGGTTTGCTAAATTTAATTGGTTGGGGAGGGGTGAAGATGACATTAGGGTGAGTATGTAGGGTCATTTGGAGCAGAGGAAAAGGGGACTCGCTGCCAAGCAGAAATTCGAGCGGTCCAAGGCAGGGTGGGCTTTCTGCGAGGGAGGTGCACGGATGTAAGTTTAATGATGATTGTGACATCCGCCCCGCATCAAGGTGGACAAGGGTTAAGGGCCCCGACCTCTCGCCCTGAGCTAGCTGGGGGACATTCCACCTTGATTGCGCAAAGGGGCGGATTCACCTTCTAACAGGTGTACGTGACAAAATGTAAATAAAAAATTTGTTCTGAATTGAAAGATAAATCCAGCCTAAGAAAATTATATACTAATTGTCACTTATGTATTTATCTAATATAATTTTTTATTTTCTTTCAGGAGTAAATATGTCTTTAAAATTTCATTTTCTACCTCCCACTTAAATTTTTTCCTGCAAAATCTTGGCGAGGAAAGTGACGAGCATGGCGAAAGGTTTCACTAGCAAATGAAAATGATTGAAAGTCGGTATCAAGGTTTCTGGGATGCCGATATGATGGGTGACTACTGTTGGTTTCTCATAAGAGAAACCGATCCTAATCTAAATAAGCGTCAAAACTAGACACATAACTTTTCAATTGTAAAATAAGATCATAGAGTTAAGAGTTATTCGTAGGGTACTTAAGTTTTACTATATGGATATATTTATTTGAAATCTGCAAAAAAAAAGTTTTCGAGATCCTTCCTCGCAAAGTACACATTTTTTTATATTTTTACAAAAATAATTGAAAAAATCCGTAATGATTGTTCGTTATGTTAGAATCTGCAGGGCCTAGCAAAAAGTATGTACAGTTTATAGCAAATTTTATTACCTTTTAAAGGCTTCAAACCGTTTTGGAATTGCTCAATTCGTTCTTGATATATATATATATGATTAAGTGGACCCAATTGTGTTTTTTTTTCTGAAAAAACGGGTATTCGTAAATATCTCAAAAACGTTACCATAGAATTAAAAATAATCGGAATCAGGGGGTGATTTTACATAGGAATTTCATAATGGCGTCTCTGGTGCATTTTGGCTGTAAACCAGTGTCATCATTAGAAAAAAATTATTGTTCTGGCCTTGTCCTCGAATCGAATCTTGAATCAAAAAATTTAAATTATATAAACACCAATAATAATAAACAAGTAATTGTAAACGAACTTTTTAACGAGAAAATTAATAATATTACAAACATTGTTAACAATCTTATGAACAATATTAGAAAAGTTACAATGAATGTAGAAAATGATACTATTATTAATTTGCAAAATAGGATAAGATTAATTAAAGAAGAATTGATAAAAATAAAATATGCCATACAATGCCAAAAAGGATATTTTAAATACATTATTATTAAGTTAATATGAAATCGAAATCGCTTTAGAAAAACTAGAAAATGATAATATGCATTTTAAGAATGCAGAAGAAGCATTAGAAATGGCAAATGTAAATTCAGAATAAAATTTCTCCCGATTGAAGAAAAATGGGAATGAAATGGCATTTAAGAAATCTTTTCCTCATTCGCATGTGAGGAATTTTTCCTCATTTTGAAGAGATTTTAGCCATGCGAAGAGGAAAACATTTCTTAAGTGCCATTTCATTCAAGTTTTTTCTGAGTGTAAATATTTATTATTATTATTATTTATTTACCTCAAAGTACATTAAGACTTGGAGTCTTTTCATTGCACATATTCAAAAGGTTAATTACAATTTTTATACTCAGTTGAGTAGAGCTCACAGAGTATATTAACTTTGATTGGATAACGGTTGGTTGTACAGGTATAAAGGAATCGAGATAGATATACACTTCCATATATCAAAATCATCAGGATCGAAAAAAAATTTGATTGAGCCATGTCCGTCCGTCCGTCCGTCCGTCCGTCTGTCCCTTAACACGATAACTTGAGTAAATTTTGAGGTATCTTGATGAAATTTGGTATGTAGGCTCATAAGCACTCATCTCAGATCGCTATTTAAAATGAACAATATCGGACTATAACCACGCCCACTTTTTCGATATCGAAAATTTTGAAAAACCGAAAAAGTGCGATAATTCAATACCGAAGACGGATAAAGCGATGAAACTTGGTAGGTGAGTTGAACTGATAACGCTGAATAGAAAATTAGTAAAATTTTGGACAATGGGCGTGGCACCGCCCACTTTCAAAAGAAGGTAATTGAAAATTTTTGCAAGCTGTAATCTGGCGGTCGTTGAAGATATCATGATGAAATTTGGCAGGAACGTTACTCCTATTACTGTATGTATGCTTAGTAAAAATTAGTAAAATCGGAGAACGACCACGCCCACTTTTCAACAAAATTTTTTTTAAAGTCAAATTTTAACAAAAAATTTAATATCTTTAAAGTATATCAGTAAATTATGTCAACATTCAACTCCAGTAATGATATGGTGCAACAAAATGCAAAAATAAAAGAAAATTTCAAAATGGGCGTGGCTCCGCCCTTTTTCATTTAATTTGTCTAGGATACTTTTAATGCCATAACTCGAACAAAAATTTACCAATCCTTGTGAAATTTGGTTGGGGCTTAGATTGTGGGACTGTAACTTATTTCTGTGAAAAAGGGCGAAATCGGTTGAAGCCACGCCCAGTTTTTAAACACAGTCGACCGTCTGTCCTTCCGCTCGGCCGTTAACACGATAACTTGAGCAAAAATCTATATATCTTTACTAAACTCAGTTCACGTACTTATCTGAACTCACTTTGTATTGGTATAAAGAATGGCCGAAATCCGACTATGACCACTGTAGAAAAATAATAATTTCCAATGCGACTCTGTATTGATAAAAATCAACTTTGCTTATATTGATACTTTGCGGATATGAATACTTGGAATTTACTCATGTATTTTAATACTATGCAGATATCAATACTGGGAATTTAAAATTCTAGGAAATATTAATATTCAAATTATTTTTATGTTTGATGTTGTCAAGTATGTATTGTAAAAGAATGTGTCAAGTTCAGTTGAAATAAAGAAATCAATTCAATAGGTTATGGGCCAAGGCACGGAAGTTCCGCAGTTTTAAAGTATTATTTATCGTTCACGAGTAACACATACATTTGCATACAGTCGTAATGAGTTCCATGTATCAGATAGATAAATTGGATGAAGGTAATTATGATACCTGGAGCATCCAAATGCGTAGTGTGGTGGTGCATGCAGAGACATGGAAGGTAATGGAGGAACAACGGCCAGAAACAGACATTACAAAAATCAATGTAAAAATTCAGCCAAGGCGGAATCGATCAGTACGCAGAAGCAACGAAATCGTTCATTTACAATTTCGGCAGCAACGGAAACGGGTAATATAGATGTTTCGACCTGGTGTGTGGACAGTGGACCAACAGCGCACATGTGCTGCGTACGTAATTTGTTTACGAATTACTGCTCTGAGGAGGAAGACGTAGTGTTGGCTGATAATAAGGTAATACCTGCAGTAGGCAGAGGTGATGTCGTACTTCAAACCGATTCATATGAGCTTAAGTTAGAGAACGTTCTGCATGTGCCGCAAATGAGGGGGAATTTTATTTCGGTAAGTCGAGCAGTTGAGCGTGGTTGTACAGTGAGTTTCAACAACAAATACGCTATTATAAGCCAACAAGGCGAAAAAATTGTGAGTGCTAAAAAAATAGGAAAGTTATTTATCTTTGAAAGCAAAAATAATGTATGCTATGGTTTAACGCAAGGCAGTGGAGTAGTATGGCATAACAGGTATGGCCATTTGAATTATGGTAGTTTAAAAAATCTCATAAAAAATAAGATGGTGATCGGCATAGAAACTGCTGATTTTCCTGACAGTTCGCAGTGCAGAACGTGTATGAAATGTAAGATACATACACAGCCATTTCCAGGTGCGTCAGAAAATCGCTCAAAGACTGGGCGAAAAATCAAATCAATCCGTAGTGATAACGGCCGAGAGTACATCAATAAACGTTTCGATGATTTCCTAAAACAGCATGGTATAGTGCGGCAATTGTCTGTTCCATATAGTCCACAGCAGAACGGTGTTGCAGAAAGGGCGAACCGCACTCTCGTTGAAATGGCAAGAAGTTTACTTGTACATTCTAATATGCCAGAGTTTCTCTGGGCGGAGGCAGTACAGACAGCGTGTTATATACGGAACAGATCACCAACATCAGCGCTAACTGGTATGACTCCATTCGAGGCGTGGAGCGGAAGAAAACCCAATGTAAAAAATATGCGTACCTTTGGGTCCGTAGCTGTAGGTTTAGATAAGACACCTCATAGCAAATTTCAGCCGAAAGGGAAGGAGTATCGCCTGGTAGGATACTCATTAGTGTCGAAAGCATACAGACTTTACGATAAGGAAAAACATCAAATTGTGGAAAACGTGATGTTTTGTTTGATGAACCTTGACATTTTGATCGGAGTGATGACCAAATAATGTTTGATTTACCAATAAGAAGTTCGCCAGATAACGTGTCAAGTCATGATACAGTCAAGCAGTCTCCACGTAAAGTTGACGCCATCCAGCTTGAAGAAATGAGCAGTGGAGACGATATGGAAAGTGACGATTTCGCGAGTGCAGAGGAATCGGATTTTGAACATACACAAGATTTAAAAATCGGGCCAGGCAGACCGAGACTGTTTCGGACAGGCATCAGAGGACGTCCGAAGAAGAGTTATAATATCATAAATTCAGTACAAACCGAGGAGATTCAGCTGCCACTTACATTTAAGGAAGCAACTACCAGTAAGCACTCATCTTTTTGGAAGGCAGCCATGGACAAGGAATATGAGGTACTGATTGCGAAGGATACGTGGACGCTGACAGACTTACCCAAGGGTCAGCAAGTAATTGGATGCAATTGGGTATATACAACAAAAAAAGGTGAAAATGGTGTAATGGTGCGTTATAAAGCTCGTTTGGTAGCCAAAGGGTGCTCACAAAAGTTTGGCGTTAACTATTGTGAGACGTTTTCACCTGTGTGCCGGTATGAAACGATACGTTTATTGCTTGCTTTGTCTGTTGAGCTGAAGCTATACTTACACCAAATAGACGTTTGTACCGCCTATCTCAATAGCGAGTTGAATGATGTTGTCTATATGAGGCAGCCTGAGGGGTATGAAGACAGTAGCGAAAAAGTTTTGAGGCTCAACAAAGCTATTTATGGTTTAAAACAAGCGGGGAGAGAGTGGAACCTAAAATTACACGCAGCGCTATGTGAATGGGATTTACTCAGTGCAAGAATGAGCCATGCTTGTATAAACAGGATATAAAAGGTAGTCTTTGTTTAGTATTAATCTATGTAGATGATTTACTAATAGCATGCCAGAGCAAAACAGATTTGATGAAAATAAAATCGATGATTTCGACGAAGTTTGAAAGCGTTGATAAGGGTCAACTGAAGATGTTTTTGGGTATACAGATTCAACGGGACGGTGAACTAGGTGACATCGATGAATCAGTAACTTTATATCAATAATATGTTACAAACTCACAGTATGCAACAGTGTAGAGTTGCAGCTACGCCAATAGATACAGGTTTTCAAGTAGCGTGTGATAAATAAGAATGCGTAATTGAAGATTTAACGACATATCAGTCAACAATTGGTGAGCTAATGTGGCTAGCTTTGACTTCGAGACCAGATATCTATCATTCGGTTGTAAAATTGGCACAAAGAAATAACAATCCCCATAGTGCACATGTCACAGGCGTAAAACATGTAATACGCTACCTAGCAGCTACAAAAGATCTTAAATTAAACTATTCTTCATGTGGCGAGGCACTTGAAGGTTTCGTAGACGGAGATTGGGGTGGTGATAAGAGCAACCGCAAATCGTACACCGGGTATGTATTTTTCTTAGCTGGTGGACCCATTTCATGGAAGTCGGAAAACAGGGATGTGTGGCTTTAAGCAGCACAGAAGCAGAGTATATGGCATTGTCGTCTGCAGCTAAAGAAGCGTTACATTTGAGACGTTTAGTTATTCACCCTTATCGCGAGTTTTATTTTCACCCGAAAATATTCACAGTTTTTGTTCACCCTATCGCATAGGGTGGCGAAAAAATTTTTCGTTTTCGAAAAAGATTTCACCTTATCGGCAACTTTTTGTTCGGGCGAAATGAACAGCGGGGAAACCCAAATTTGCTCACCTATATTTTACAGGCGAACGAGAGGAAAACAAAATTTAAGTAATTTTTTGTTTTGAAATTTGATACTCTTATAATTAGAAGTTCTTTTATTATATCAAGAAGAATTTCCGAGCTTTATTATTAAAAATAAATCAATAAATAATGCACAATCGGAAGCTGAGTGGAAGAAGTGAAATTCCTGTATTGCTGTAAATTCTATTTTTTATGACAACGTATCAGTCGGCCAAGTTATCCATTGTGGACAAAGCAACGGTTCCAAAATGTTGAGCACCTCACTGAAACAAGATTGGCTAAGACCCACTTCATGGTCCTTTCCGACGCCTTTTCCCTATGCGAAAAAACGAAGACATGTGCACAATTTTACAATTGGTGGAACTCCAAATTTTTGCTTCAATGGTGGCAAGGAGCGGTAAGAATAACTAGCAAATATTAGAATGCCGACTTGTTTAGCCTGTAATATTTGCGAAAACTAATTGAAAAAAATTAACTTGTTATTCAAATGTGCTGAAAATAGTAATTTTTAGCTTACAGTGAATCATTTAGCTCCAAAGGGTTAGAACTGTCCCTTAATTGCCTCCGAACCGCTTTCACATTTATGTATATTCTCCTCACGCTCAATCAATAACCAACCTAAGTGCAATACTTAACATTATTGTATAAATTTTTTATTTTTATTTTTGTTGTATTTTAAGGAAATATATGCTTGGTTACAAAATTTACACAATTGTAAGTTAATTATTTGTTCACTGCCAATTCGCAATAGAGCATCAGCTGTTTCGAAGTGAACTTTTGTTCGCCCGAAATTGCCGATAGGCGGAAAAAGTTCACCCGAACAAAAGAAGTGAAGGCGAACACTTTTCCGCGTGAACTTCGCGATAAGGGTGATTGAGATTGGTTGTGGCAAAGCTAATACACCCACCGCATTATATGGTGATAATCTGAGTGCACAAAATCTGGCAAAAAATCCTGTTTACCATTCCAGATCAAAACACATCGACATCAGGCATCATTTCGTCCGTGAGGTTATCCAATCTGGTGATGTAGAACTAAAATATGTTTCAACAGAAAATATGATAGCAGATGTTTTAACTAAGAATCTTACGAAAGCAAAGCATTTGCATTTTTTGAAATTAATGAATCTATTGTAGGCACACAATTGTTTGTGCGATATCCAAAATTAATTATATTAATTAAAGTTTTGAAATTTACATGAATATATATATATATAAGTTTAATAAAATAAAAGAAATGTATTGAAGGCGTGGTGTATGACACGTTCGTTTTCCAAGTATTAACTCTCTTCCTCTTCTTCTCTCGTTTATGTGTCCAGCTGTTTGACAGTTGGGGTAGCGTTGCCAGTTGGTGTGGTATTAGCAAAGTTGCCGTCGCTCACAGTCGGCTTTCCTGACCATTCGTAGCGCCCTCGCTCGAAATGCTGGTTTCGTTGTCACTGATCTCATCAAGATCAGCAGGTGGTAACTGACACCATACTGGTATTTGATCAGATGCAAAGACGGATGTATAGTGGCGTTGAGTTCTTTCAGCATGAGGGAGATCTTCTATCACGTAGCGGTCATTTGGTAATACCTTGCTAACAATGAAGGGACCTTTGTATCGAGGTTCCAGCTTACGTGATGTACCCGTGCTCATCGGTTCATTCGTGGTAAGCACTAGATCACCTTCGTTATGCGTCTTCGGCCTGGAGTGCTGCGAGACGTACAGAGCTTTTGCGTGTGCTCGAATGTGGTCGATGCGATTAGCTACATCTCCTCGTAGCTGCTGTAATTTGGTGTCGGTCATCATGTCATTGGAATCATCTTGGAGCGCTTGGATGAGCTGGTTGTGCAGGATATCTCGTGGCGTATACCCATAGAGTAACTGGAATGGAGCACAACCGGTAGTCTTGTTGGGCATGGTGTTGATGCACCATTGGATCCGGCGTAGATCGTCGTCCCATCGTTTTTCATTTTCGGTTGTCGGTAATAGCATGCATAGTATAATGCGGTTCATTCGTTCGGCGTGACCATTTGCACGTGGAGTACGCACGGCGTTGAGAACATGTTTGACGTTGTTGTCGTTGCAAAACTTCTGGAACGTTTTTGACGTGAAAGCCGTTCCGCGATCGGAGATGATGCGTTCAGGCATTCCTAAGTAGCGTGTTACTTCTAATAACACCTGGATTACGTGATTTGTTGCTGTGCTCCTTACTGCGCGTATTATGGTAAATTTCGTGAATGAGTCGAGAATGGTCAATATGTGCTCGTTGCGTTTGGAACTTTTCGGAAACGGTCCTAAATGGTCGACGTGAATTGTATTAAATGGTATTGGCTTAACGTTGTCGTAATGGTACTGGCCTTCTCGTCGTCCACCTGGTGTTTTGTTCAGAGCGCATCCGACGCAGGAGTTGATGTAGCTATTCACGTAATTACGCATGCGAGGAAACCAAAACATATTGAGAATGCGCTTTATCGCTGCTTTGTCATGGCATTCATGTAACACCACATGTCGTATTTGCTTCGGGACTACCAATAGAAGTTTGTCGTTGTACTTCCTGTATAGGCGTCCTAACTCGATGACATAATCCGAGTGTTTTGGATTTGTACCATTCTTCATCTCGTCGACGATGTTCTTGAGTTTATCATCTTGCAATTGGATGCTGAATAACCAATCCGGCTTGTCGATGATTGTTTTAGCAATTTTGAGATCAGCGGTTTCCATCTCGTGGGCGCATTCATATGGCATACGGCTGAGTGCATCCACATGTTCCATACGGTAACCTGGTCGGTGAATGATCTCAACGTCGAATTCCTGGATTCTCAACCACCATCGGGCTATACGTGGTATCAGTTCTCGTTTTTCCATTGTAGTCCGCAGAGCGTTACAATCAGTAATGACTCGAATCTTCTTTCCATATACGTAATACTTGAATCTTTCCAATGATTCCACGACCGCCAAAGCTTCCAGCCCATAACTGTGGAAACGCTTCTCGTTATCTGTAGTGGATCGACTAAAGTATGCAATCGGCTGGAGTTACCCCTTCTCGGCTTGCATTAGGACACTTGCAAGGCCAAGGGAACTGGCGTCCGTATGTAGTTCGTGATCGGCATCGATGCGGTAGCTCACCAATGTTGGTTTTGAGATGAGCATGTGTTTTAATTTGTTAAATGCTGATTCTTGTTGTTCTCCCCATACGAATTTTGTATTCTTTCGTAGTAACTTACGTAACGGTTCGGATATGATGGAATATCCGGCGACAAACTTGCGAAAATAGCCGCTAAGACCTAAGAATTTGCGTATTTCGGTGACGTTTCGTGATGACGGAAAGTTGGCTATTGCATTTGTCTTAACTTCTCCTGGACTGATGCATGTAGGATGTAGTTGATGTCCTAAGAATGTGATGGTTTGTTTGAACAATTCACACTTATTGACGTTTAGTGTGGGTCCACATGATCGTAACACTTGAAGTGTTCGGGAAATTTTATCGTACATTTCTTCGAAAGAGTTGCTGCCAATCAGGATGTCGTCCATGTAGTGAAGCATGTCGCCTTTCTTCACTCGTTTTTGTATTTCGGCCATGAGTCGATTAAAAACGGCTGGTGCGTTCTTAAGCCCAAACGGCATACGTTCGAACTCGTACAATCCGTCGGTGGTAATAAATGCGGTAAATTTTTGACTATCGGGTGCCATTGCGATTTGGTAGTAGCCACTATTTAGATCGAGCGACGAAAAATAACGAAAACGTTTGGCTTCTTGCAGCCTTTCTTCGATATTTGGGACCGGAAAGTTCTCCTTTTTCGTTAACTTGTTGATGCGTCGGTAATCGATACATAATCGATCACTTCCATTTTTCTTTTTCACGAGTACGACTGGGCTAGCATACTCGGATGTGGATTTCGTGATGATGTCATGTTCTAATAGCTTGTCGATCATACTATTGACAATGCCTCTTTTCGGCTCTGGGATGCGATATGGACGTTGGGATACAATCTGACCGTTCTACAGTTCGATGCTCGCTTGGACCACATCGGTTCTGCCGATGCCGCTTAACCCGTTAGAGAAAACATCTTCATAACTCGTCAAAAGATTTTGCATTTTAACTTGATCAGTTGGAACTCTGAAATTAGACAAAAGTTTGACAATTTTACATTCGGATATTACCAAATCTGCTGTAGCTCGTTTATTCCCGAAAATAGTTCGACCAACCTCAATCTTCATTGTAACGTTGGCGTTGACAATGACGTCTTGTCCTAAAAGTACTTCTTCTTGCAGTAGCTCGTCGTCAGCGATTTAAACTTCAGCTTTTATGACAGCTGTATCGATGATAATGTCTATGACCATAGACTCGTGGAGCATTCGTGTTCCTCCACAAATACCTTTCACTTGCATGCAACATTTTTACGTTTTGCATTTATACGATTTGCCACTGAGTTAAGTATGATACTGCTCTGGCTACCATTATCGATAAAAGTGATATACGGAAGCGTTTGTATGTGAATTATTTTGTGGAAACATCCATCGAGATTATTTGCCCCAAGTCGTCTTGTAGCTGCCGTCGTTTTATCGCAATTTCCTCCATTTGGATGTACTTTGTTGCACGTTGTACAGCGATGACGTTTCTGTGGTAGTGGACATTTGTTTGAGAAATGCCCCGGTTCGTTGCAGTTGTAGCATTTCAGCTGCGGTTTCGTCCCGTTGCCTTTCTCTACAGCGTACAATTTTGCTTTTGCTTCGTCTCGTTTGATTACTTGATTTGCGTGCGGCTCACTAGCCTCGCCACGATTAATGAAATAATCCTCGATTGCATCGCGCATGTGCTTCATCGTTGCAAAACTTCATTGCTGCTATACTGTGCTGGAGTTCACGGTGTTTCAAACCCGACCTAGCTTATCTGATGACTGCTGCTTCACTAAGCTTGTACCGAATACCTAGTGCTGATATACGGAAACAATATTCCTTCACGGTTTCTTTTGGTCGTCGTGTCGCATTAGCCATGGCAAAGTGAATTTCCGCTTCGTCTTTCACTGAGCCAAACTCGCATTGCAAAGCGTTGGCAAAATCGTTCCAAGCTGTGTGCATTGTGGGTGATGCATCCAACCACATACGTGCGGCACCTTTTAATCGGGTGTATACAGCCAATAACAAAATTCTTTCATCCCATCGATAGGCCTCTACAACTTTATTGACCCTATCTATAAATTGCGGCCAACGTCGTGTGATGGTAGCGTGCTCCGCCTATCACACCGTATGCCCTGGGTTCAACTCCCGGGCAAAGCAAAATCAAAATTTTAGAAATAAGATTTTTCAATTAGAAGAAAATTTTTCTAAGCGGGGTCGCCCCTCGGCAGTGTTTGGCAAGCACTCCGGGTGTATTTCTGCCATGAAAAGCTCTCAGTGAAAACTCATCTGCTTTGCAGATGCCGTTCGGAGTCGACATAAAACATGTAGGTCCCGTCCGGCCAATTTGTAGGGAAAATCAAGAGGAGCACGACGCAAATTGGAAGAGAAGCTCGGCCTTAGATCTCTTCGGAGGTTATCGCGCCTTACATTTATTTATTTTTATCTATAAATTGCTCTACGGTTATGCTTGCGTTGTTTGTTGGATCAAATTCCGGCAGGGCATGCGAAATTTCTTTGACCGATGCTTGCCTCATATTTCCGTTTGAAAAATTTGTATTTCCTTGATTTCGTAGTGTTGCGCCAACATTAGCTGACACTGCGCTGTCATCGTCCTCTAGAACAATCTCGTCGGTTCTATTACGTTCGTTTGCATTTTCGTCGCCTGCTACCGTGCTGTCTTTTCCTGCGCGCTGCTCTGCTACCTTTGACGTGTTTTCACTAGCGTTGACGTTCTGCGTTTGCAAAAACTGCGCCATCATTTCACGAAGTTGCTTCATTTCTTGTTGTAGCTGGGATATCGTTAACATTTGAGATGATTCTTCCTGAACATTCCCGTCCTGTATGTCCACTTCATCGGATTCCTCGTGTGCACCGAGACGCTGTATTAATTGATCCCTTGTACCCGTCGTTGACAAATCTCGTTCGCGTAGCAATTTCTTCAATCGCTCTACTTTAAGTTCGTTTATTTTCACCACTTCTATGTATAAACCAATGATTTTTCGTTGTTACGTTGCAAATTCGTTTTCGTTCGTTTTGACGTTGCTGAGCGATGCTTGCTAGCCGTTGTATCGTTGCCTACTTGCTTGTAGTCCTTTCGTTGTAACCGTTGTCGCTGCTGCTGAGCGATTTCGTTTTAAGTCCACTGCTTTACGTTGTTAAATGGTACTTATTCGTCGTTCTGTCACTGCTGCGTCGCAGTTACTATGTGCCGTCGCTGCACATTTCGTATTTCGTTGCAAGAAAATAAAGGTGACTTGCCGTTTTGCATGTACTCACATGCGCTGCCACAAAATCATACGCTTTTGATTTTGTTATTCGAAGCAAGTAGATTCTGATCCCACTCTGAAACTGTAGGCACACAATTATTTGTGCGATATCCAAAATTAATTTTATTGATTAAAGTTTTGAAATTTACATGAATATATATATATATATATATATATATATATAAGTTTAATAAAATAAAAGAAATGTATTGAAGGTGTGGTGTATGACACGTTCGTTTTCCAAGTATTAACTCTCTTCCTCTTCTTCTCTCGTTTATGTATCCAGCTGTTTGACAGTTGGGGTAGCGTTGCCAGTTGATGTGGTATTGGCAAAGTTGCCGTCGTTCACACTATCTTAGTTAATGTAAACAGATTCTCATTGAGGAAAGGTGTAGAAAAATAATAATTTCCAATGCGACTCTGTATTGATAAAAATCAACTTTGCTTATATTGATACTTTGCGGATATGAATACTTGAAGTTTACTCATGTATATTAATACTATGCAGATATCAATACTGGGAATTTAAAATTCTAGGAAATATTAATATTCAAATTATTTTTATGTTTGATGTTGTCAAGTATATATTGTAAAAGAATGTGTCAAGTTCAGTTGAAATAAAGAAATCAATTCAATAACCACGCCCACTTTTTCGATATCGAAAATTACCAAAAACGAAAAAAATGCCATACTCTATATCAAATACGAAAAAAGGGATGAAACATGGTATTTGGATTGGTTTATTGACGCAAAATATAACTTTAGAAAAAAACTTTGTAAAATGGGTGTGACACCTACCATATTAAGTAGAATGAAATGAAAAAGTTCTGCAGGGCGAAATAAAAAGCCCTTGAAATCTTGGCAGGAATACTGTTCGTGGTATTATATATACAAATAAATTAGCGGTATCCAACAGATGATGTTCTGGGTCACCCTGGTCCACATTTTGGTCGATATCTTGAAAACGCCTTCACATATACAACTACCACCACTCCCTTTTAAAAGCCTCATTAATACCTTTAATTTGATACCCATATCGTACAAACACATTCTAGAGTCACCCCTGATCAACCTTTATGGGGAAATATCGAAAAGGCGTCCACCTATAGAACTAAGCCCCACACACTTTTAAAAAGACTCATTAACACCTTTCATTTGATACCCATATAGTACAAACAAATTCTAGAGTCACCCCTGGTCCACGTTTATGGCGATATCTCGAAAAGGCGTCCACATATAGAACTAAGGCCCACTCCTTTTTAGAATACTCGTTAACACCTTTCATTTGATACCCATATCGTACAAACAAAGTCTAGAGTCACCCCTGGTCCACCTTTATGGCGATATCTCGAAAAGGCGACCACCTATACAACTACCACTACTCCCTTTTAAAACCCTCATTAATACCTTTAATTTGATACTGATATCGTAGAAACACATTCTAGAGTCACCCCTGGTCCACCTTTATGGCGATATCTCGAAAAGGCGACCACCTATAGAACTAATGCCCACTCTCTTTTAAAAAGACTCATTAACACCTTTCATTTGATACCCATATCGTACAAACAAAGTCTAGAGTCACCCCTGGTCCACCTGTATGGCGATATCTCGAAAAGGCGACCACCTATAGAACTAAGGCCCACTCCCTTTTAAAAAGACTCATTAACACCTTTCATTTGATACCCATTTCGTACAAACAAAGTCTAGAGTCACCCCTGGTCCACCTTTATGGCGATATCTCGAAAAGGCGACCACCTATACAACTACCACCACTCCCTTTTAAAACCCTCATTAATACCTTTAATTTGATACTGATATCGTAGAAACACATTCCAGAGTCACCCCTGGTCCACCTTTATGGCGATATCTCGAAAAGGCGACCACCTATAGAACTAAGGATCACTCCCTTTTAAAATACTCATTAACACCATTCATTTGATACCCATATCGTACAAACAAATTCTAGAGTCATCCCTGGCCCACCTTTATGGCGATATCTCGAATAGGCGACCACCTATATAACTACCACCACTCCCTTTTAAAACCCTCATTAATACCTTTAATTTGATACCGATATCGTATAAACACATTCTAGAGTCACCCCTGGTCCGCCTTTAAAGCCGAGTCTAGTAATGACAGATTGATACTGTAATATCTTTCCATCGAGGAATATGGGTGATAGCGTAGTTAGATCAACCGAATCGTGCGATATTGGCAGGACCTGTGTTTTTTTCCTCGTTCGGGAAAAGGCCAACTGTTTCTGCCCACACTGATATTTTAGCAAGATCTTCGTTTAGCTTAAAGACAAGATACTCCCTAAGTCCTATTGGGCGTGAAAAATACATTTGAGTGTCGTCAGCATATAAATGTATTGAAGAATTTTGACAGCAATGAACGATGTCCTTGATAAAAGTTGTAAATAGTATAGGGCCCAAAATTGGTCCTTGAGGTACCCCTGAGGATTTTACTACGTTCAGAAAATACTTCACCACACTGAACTTGTTGTTACCTGCTCGAGAGGTAGGTTTCAATAAGCTTAATTGAAGTTGAGTCAAAACCGAAATAATGTGTCAGCTTCAAAAGTAATATATCGTGATTGGCAGTATCGAAAGCTTTAGAAAAATCTAAAGGAATTAAAAAATGTAAGTAATTTGCCATCCAGACTTGGCCGAATATCATCCATTACTTTGAGCATGGCTGCGGAACAGCTGTGACCAGCTCTAAAGCCAGATTGATTGTCAAGCAGCAGTCTATTCTTGCTCAGGTGAGATGTTATTTGATTAGCAATAAACTTTTCAAACACTTTTGATAAAGCTGGTAAAATATTTATAGGCCTATAATTGTTGTTGCTCTTGGCTATAGGGACAATGTTTGCTTTTTGCCATTGGTTTGGGAACGTAGATGAGGTTATGGCAAAGTTTATGAGATGTGTAAGAGAGGGGAGTGCAGAAGGTAAGATTAATTTTAAAAAGCGTAGACTAAGTCCATCCACACCCACAGCATTCGATTTGATGTTGTATACACACTTGGCGATCTCATATTCAGTGCCTGTAGCAAATGTAAATATATTAGAGAGCTTGTATTCTAAGCTCTGATTTACAACAAATTTTGAAACATGGTCGGCCCGTCTATTTATTCCAATGAAATACGAGTTCATTAAATTTGCATCAACAATGCAAGCTTTATCAGCCTTCGGACGAACTCCTAACGAATTTAAATTTTTCCACAGAATTTTTGAAGGAACGTTATCATTAAATTTGGTTTTGAGATAATTGATTTTGGCTTGACGCAAATCCGTTGTTAATTTGTTTCTTAATTTTTTGTATTCTCTCCACCGCTCAGTAGTAGGGTTACGCTTCCAATGTATATAAGCATTATTACGGGTTTTGAAAAGCTTTAAGATTCTTTTATTGAACCAAGGCTTTTTATTGTCAATTGCATTGGTAGTGGAAATAGGAACATACTTTTCATATAAATATTTTACCAGCATTGCGAAATAAGATAGCTTATCTTCAATGTGCGGAAGAAGATAGCAGTAATTCCAGTCCATTGCGAAACTTTCATACTGGAGAGCATTCATATTTGTGGCAATTTGAAAAAACAACGTAATTCAAGTTAGGATCAAAGTGATTTTCTGGCTTCATTAATATTTTTTTTTTTTCAGTTAAATAAATAAAAAAAAATGTTGTCTTTAACATTAAAGTACGTGTATTTAGAATATGATATGAAAAAGGTTACATTAAAAACTCAAGCGCATGCGTCGGCTTTTCTTTGCCTATTCATCTAAAACTTCACGTAAACGGTAACAATTTGATCACGGTGGATGCTTAGTGATGCACAGCCATTTAGTCGATTTTCACTCATCGTGTTTCTCAAATAGTTTTTAATCGGCCTAAGAGTTGAAAAAGATCTCTCGTTCGTTGCCGTTGTTACTGGAAGCGTACACACGATTTTCAACAACATGTGGATATTAGTTAAAGTTAAAGCCACAGAATCGCAATCCTGTAATATTAATCATAGCTATTGCATAGATTTTATCGCGGGCTTGGCGACTAAATCAAAAAAACCCGTAACGGATATTTGTCCAAAACGGTTCGAAAAGATTCGAAATAGATTCCGTGTTAGCAACAGGCCAAATACATAAAATTGGTTCTCTATCATAAACTTTAAGTTAAAGTTAAAGTTAAAGTTAAAGTTAAACTTTAAGTTAAAGTTAAAGTTGAAGTTGAAGTTAAAGTTAAAGTTAATGTTAATGTTAAAGTTAAAGTTAAAATTTCTTATCGGTCACCACGCTTAAAAAGTGTAACTTGAATTATTATCAAAGACAAAACATGAATTAATACCAAAGAAAACAAAATGTTGCATAAATATTATAATTGCATAAGTTGATAATATGCAATAGCTTTACCGCGGCAGTCCCCGAGTGCCACACGTCCTTTTTTTTATAAGCTTGAAATAGTCGAAACGGCGTTGCCCAAACGCTTATTTAATGTAAACCTATAAACCAATTTAAGGAAAGTTTTTTTATTGGCTACTTACGTTTTTATTGAACGATAAGTTTCATTTAGATACCTATATAATTTCAATAGGAATAGATACATAAAATAAAAATAATATATGTATGTAGATACACACATGAATTTCGGATGTCATAAATTCATTGAGAGGAGTGTAGCTGCAATGCTAACCAATCTTAACAATGTTAGGAGATGTTAAATGCAGCTATTCTCTTACATGTACAACGTTTTTATGCTCAGTTGAGCAGAGCTCACAGAGTATATTAAGTTTGATTGGATAACGGTTGGTTGTACATATATAAAGAAATCGAGATAGATATAGACTTCCATATATCAAAATAATCAGGATCGAAAAAAAATTTAATTGAGCCATGTCCGTCCGTCCGTCCGTCCGCCCGTTAACACGATAACTTGAGTAAATTTTGAGGTATCTTGATGAAATTTGGTATGTAAGTTCCTGAGCACTCATCTCAGATCGCTATTTAAAATGAACGATATCGGACTATAACCACGCCCACTTTTTCGATATCGAAAATTTCGAAAAACCGAAAAAGTGCGATAATTCATTACAAAAGACAGATAAAGCGACGAAACTTGGTAGATGAGTTGAACTTATGACGCAGAATTGAAAATTAGTAAAATTTTGGACAATGGGTGTGGCACCGCCCACTTTTAAAAGAAGGTAATTTAAAATTTTGCAAGCTATAATTTGGCAGTCGTTGAAGATATCATGATGAAAGTTGGCAGGAACGTTACTCCTATTACCGTATGTACGCTTAATAAAAATTAGCAAAATCGGAGAAGGACCACGCCCAATTTAAAAAAAAACAATTTTTTAAAGTAAAATTTTAACAAAAAATTTAATATCTTTACAGTATATAAGTAAATTATGTCAACATTCAACTCCAGTAATGATATGGTGCAACAAAATACAAAAATAAAAGAAAATTTCAAAATGGGCGTGGCTCCGCCCTTTTTCATTCAATTTGTCTAGGACACTTTTAACGCCATAAGTCGAAGAAAAATTAACCAACCCTTTTGAAATTTGGTAGGGGCATAGATTTTATGACGTTAACTGTTTTCTGTGAAAATGGGCGAAATCGGTTGATGCCACGCTCAGTTTTTATACACAGTCGTCCGTCTGTCCTTCGGCATGGCCGTTAACACGATAACTTGAGCAAAAATCGACATATCTTTAATGAACTTAGTTCCCGTGCTTACTTGAACTCACTTTAGCTTGGTATGAAAAATGAACGAAATCCGACTATGACCACGCCCACTTTTTCGATATCGAAAATTACGAAAAATGAAAAAATGCCATAATTCTATACCAAATACGAAAAAAGGGATGAAACATGGTAAGGTAATTGGATTGTTTTATTGACGCGAAATAAACTTTAGAAAAAACTTTATAAAATGGTTATGACACCTACCATATTAAGTAGAAGAAAATGAAAAAGTTCTGCAGGCCAAATAAAAAACCCTTAAAATCTTGGCAGGTATTACATATATAAATAAATTAGCGGTATCCAACAGATGATGTTCTGGGTCACCATGGTCCACATTTTGGTCGATATCTGGAAAACGCCTTCACATATACAACTACCACCACTCCCTTTTAAAACTCTCATTAATACCTTTAATTTGATACCAATATCGTACAAACACATTCTAGAGTCACCCCTGGTCCACCTTTATGGCGATATTTCGAAACGGGGTCCACCTATATAACTAAGGCCCACTCCCTTTTAAAATACTCATTAACACCTTTCGTTTGATGCCCATATTGTACAAACAAATTCTAGGGTCACCCCTGGTCCACCTTTATGGCGATATCTCGAAAATGCGACCACCTATTCAACAACCACCACTCCCTTTTAAAACCCTCATTAATACCTTTAGTTTGATACCCATATCGTACAAACACATTCTAGAGTCACCCCTGGTCCACCTTTATGGCGATATTTCGAAACGGGGTCCACCTATATATTTAAGGCCCACTCCCTTTTAAAATACTCATTAACACCTTTCGTTTGATGCCCATATTGTACAAACAAATTCTAGGGTCACCCCTGGTCCACCTTTGTGGCGATATCTCGAAACGGCGTCCACCTATGGAACTAAGGATTACTCCCTTTTAAAATACTCATTAACACCTTTCTTTTGATACCCATATTGTACAAAGAAATTCTAGGGTCACCCGTGGTCCACCTTTATGGCGTTATCTCGAAAATGCGACCACCTATTCAACAACCACCACTCCCTTTTAAAACCCTCATTAATACCTTTAATTTGATACCCATATCGTACAAACACATTCTAGAGTCACCCCTGGTCCACCTTTGTGGCGATATTTCGAAACGGGGTCCAGCTATATAACTAAGGCCAACTCCCTTTTAAAATACTCATTAACACCTTTCGTTTGATGCCCATATTGTACAAGCAAATTCTAGGGTCACCCCTGGTCCACCTTTGTGGCGATATCTCGAAACGGCGTCCACCTATGGAACTAAGGATTACTCCCTTTTAAAATACTCATTAACACCTTTCTTTTGATACCCATATTGTACAAACAAATTCTAGGGTCACCCCTGGCCCACCTTTATGGCGATATCTCGAAACGGCGCCCACCTATGGAACTAAGGATTAGTCCCTTTTAAAATACTCATTAATACCTTTAATTTGATACCCATATCGTACAAACGCATTCTAGAGTCACCCCTGGTCCACCTTTATGGCGATATCTCGAAAAGGCGACCACCTATACAACAACCACCACTCCCTTTTAAAACCCTCATTAATACCTTTAATTTGATACCCATATCGTACAAACACATTCTAGAGTCACCCCTGGTCCACCTTTATGGCTATATCCCTAAATGGCGTCCACCTATAGAACTATGGCCCACTCCCTCATAAAATGCTCTTTAATGCCTTTCATTTGATACACATGTCATACAAACACATTCCAGGATTTCCCTCGGTTCATTTTCCTACATGGTTATTTTCCCTTATGTTAGCTCTCAATTGAGTATGTAATGTTCGGTTACACCCGAGCTTAACCTTCCTTACTTGTTTTTTTTTTTTTGAAATATAACTTGAAGAAAAGTTCAATTAAATAGACAAACTGTTTTCTTGAGTTTTGTTGTTATCATTTACAAATGGATTCAGAATCCAATAAATTATAATCGTTGCCTCCAACACTTATATACGTTATTTTTTCTTTGAAAGAAGTTAAAGAAATTATTTAATACTGGAAACGCTTTATGTCGCTTCACAAAGCAAGTTTGCTTTAAGCTACTTGTAAAAACTTTTATAGAAATGCCTGTACAGAAATATAAATGGCACAGTAGTTTACATACATAAGGTTATTAAATCATAGTTTTCAAAATAATGAATAAAGTGTAGATTATTGTCATGGTCTTGTAAGTAAAATATGTAGTCGTGAGCTTATTTATTTTGGTTTGGTATGGGAGAGGGCCAGTAACTCTCAATACAAGGTAGGGCAGGGAATTGAGAAGACACTCAGAGTAGTAACGACACCTATCTCCTCCACACGCTGGTGTATACATTTTCATTTTGCTGATGCATACTTTACTTTTGCATAGTCCTTTTTTGTTTTTTTTGGTTGTGTGTTACGACCTTCACCTTGAGGTTTTTCATTCCACTGCTGTAAGAAGTCCGTCCGTTCCTACTATGCCAGTCAATAGAATAAATAACGAATACAGGCTATGTGCTTTTTGCTTTTGTGCTTTTATTTTGACTCTTTGTCTCTAGGCGGTTTAGTCCGCATAGTGGATGAAATATTGTAGTTATATACATACGCTCACACTAGGGTGGATCGCAGCAAGAACCCCGACCTCCCGAGTAACTAAGCCCGGTTAAAACAAGCATGCACGCCCGCTCCGAGCTCCCTAGGTCAGTTGCAGTAGAAAACTGATTTGGCGTTTGGTAGTATATAACATAGTGTAGAGTTGCTGAACACGTCAGAGACGACGGATGTCAAATGTTGATGAAATTGAGTGATGGGCACAGGGGATTTCAAATCTACGTCACCTCTAGCCCAGCGGTACGGAGTAGATGATAATAGGGTTGATGCCAGCGACAGGGGACTTCAAATCTGCGTCACCTCCAGACCACCGGTACGGAGTAGGTGGATACCGAAGCGGGAGTAGCTTCGACTGCAAACGTAGCACGATAGACTTAAAAGCTAGTATCAAGAGGAGCAGGTTGCTAATAGAGCTTGCTTCAATATTCTAATTGTATTAGACTCTTTGGAAGCTTCATTGTGGTTATGGTTGATATCAAAATATGGAAGAGCTTTACCTCGAAATTGGAGTGGCATTGCAAGCGGTTGTTAGTCCTTTAGAAAGCAGGTGGTGATAGATAGGCCTACCACCATACCAAGGTGGGATCATTTGGGGCTAAGGTAAGCCAGCCGTGGATGCTGGTCCCACGCGTGCTCGTGTATCCTACTCTGGTGTCTACTCACGTAAAACTCATCGTACACCGTACGTTGGCATATAAAGTCTCCACATCCGAGTATAAACCGTCTCTTAATATACCCTACATTTCCATAAGTCACAGAAAAGAAGGGCAATTCCATTAGTCTAATGTATGCTTTTTTCATCAGATTCCCCTTGATATCAACAAACACGGCCAACATCATATTCTTACAACTTGAAAAATTCTTCTATTGACCTGATGACAGGTAATGTTGATGTATTTCTTCTGTCTACACTGACATCCCCTATCTTCTCTCTTTTGCGCCCATATGTGTATTACTGCTCGTTATTTTATTTATTTATTTATTATTTAAAGTCGACGAAAAACTATGGTCGACTGCATAATATGAAAGATATATAAATATACAACTCAAAAGTTAAAATTTAAGATATATCGAGATTTCAACAATGTTATATTACAAACAAAGATATATTATTGAACATTACACTTTAATTTCAGAATATAATAATAAAAAGAAATATGAGCAGAAATAAGATCTTATACAGAGAGCTTATACTGGCGGAATGCATCAGATTCCGCTCAGCATGATTTTGGAATGCAGTGGATTCCAATCTTGCTGTTGGAATCCACCAGATTGCAATCAACACAGTACTGTGTTGTTCCTTCTTAATGATACATGTTGATAAATATTCCTCCATCCTTATACGAGATAGTGCCTGTTTTTTACGGAAGAAATAAATGCCGGCAAATTAAATTAGCTTGTATCTCTTAAATTAGATAGGCAAGTATTAAATTACGTATAGTGGCAAAAGTACATACAAGACTGATACAGCTATACAAGTCATTGTAGTGGGCGCACCACTGTGGCTGAGCTCAGGCCAAGGGGGTCACTGCTGGCGGACAGTGAACGTCCTATTAATTAGGTTAGCTGCGAATATCAAATAAGCAGCCCTCAACCAAGAGCGGCTGGTGAGGAGGGTTTGGCTTAAAAGGCCTAAAGCACCCTGAGAACCTCCAGTGACAGGGCGAGTAGATGCCGCCCTGAATTAAGCATCCACAGCCTAGTGCGGGGTTGCTTCGAGGGAATACCTACCCAAGAGAGGGAGGCAACTATACGACGTGGGATACACACTCAGGAAGGTAAAGAGGTAAATTATTTGTAAATTTAAGGTGATTGTCACATTAAGACTGAGCCCAGTAAGGTCTTAATTAAGGTATACTGGAATCAACGACTCGGATATGTTTGTTAAGGGCTGGCGAATGTGGCATTCGGAAATCTCAGTACACGGCTTGACACACCGTCGAAATGACTTTCCGGTTAATGTCCCATTCGTCTCCGTCCCGTTAAAACCTTGGCAGGCCTTGGGGTACGTTCAAAGTCCGTCATCATTAAGTTGGTGGTGCAGGTTCGGTTGAGATCCTCCCGATTAATACTGATCTGGCTCTGAACGCAGTCTTCATGAGGGACTGCGTCAACCTTCACGTGGCCTCCCTGCCTTCGCATAGACAACCACGGGATCTATATAGGTAACTGCACACTCGGACCAAGATAGCGGCCTCAAGTGGGGACCCAATTAAATAAATGATAAGCAACAACAATACTAAAATAAAAAACCAAACACAGGAGAATGAAATGGCGTTCAATCCATTTGTAGGAAGGAAGCTAGCTCGCTCTCCAGAAGGGCGTGGCCCATCGGCTGGGGGCCTTAACATTTCGTCGCAAGTGGTAACGAAACCCAAAGGAGCGGAGGCCGAAAGCAAGCAAGGAGCGTTGTCGCCGGGTGCTACACCGAAGTTTGCAAAAAGAACTCCGACAGCAAGGCTCAAACGGGCACACCATTATTAAGTGAGCTAATTAAGCAGGCGTTAAATAAGCAAAACCCCCCTGGAGAAAAAAAGATGACCAAGCTAGGCAAGGCGATTGAGGACTTGATGCAGTTCTTCATAGGGCGTAATAATATACACGCGGAAATCAAGCGCTTGGCCTCCGTAATAAAAGTGCTGTACATCCAGTCTGCCCTAGAGGTAAAGAATTTAGAACATAAATTGCGTGCAAGCGAATGCGCCAAGGATAGAAGTCCATCACCCCCAGGAAAGCGACCGAGGAATAATTCGTACTCGACCAAGGAGAACAACGTGGTAAAACCCACTACTACTCTAAAAGATGTCTTACCAGGGCACGTGGGTGGTCACAAACGACGGCAAGAAACGCAAGAGAAGACGGAGCGGAAAGAGGAAACTGCAGCCCAAAAGATGGGAGAGTGGCAGTTAGCCAAAAAGAAGAGCAAGAAAAAATCACTTAAGGCTAGGCCGGATGCAATCATCATTTCCAAGGCGTGGGATGCGACGTACGCCGACATATTGCGTAAAGTGAGAAGATGCGACGAATTAAAATCCCTGGGTGATGACGTCAAAACGATTAGAAGAACGGCGAAAGGAGAGCTGTTACTAGAGCTGAAAAAATCGCAAGATGGGAAAACAAGCGCGTACCAAGCAGAAATTGAAGCGGTACTAAAGGACTCGGCTAAAGTTATAAAGTCCCAAATGGTCACGCTACAGTGCAGAGATCTCGATGAGATTACTACGCCCGAGGAGATTTGCAACGCCCTCCACCAGCAATGCAACATCAAACTTCCAGATGTGGCTGCCATAAAAAGCATACGCACAGGGTACAGTGGCACGAAGTCGGCACTTATAAGCCTTACAGCGGATGATGCCAAGGCGGTTCTTTATACGCAAAGAATCCGGGTAGGATGGGTTTCCTGCCGAATTAGAGAGCTCAAGCAAGAAAAACGCTGTTATAAGTGCTGGGGCTACGGGCATATAGCTCAGAAATGTAAGGAGACTGTAGATAGGTCTAGCCTATGCAGGAAATGCGGCCAGGAAGGTCATAAGGCTGCGAGTTGCGAAAATGCACCGAAATGCGCGCTATGTGGGGGACAACATTCAGCAGGCAGTTTTAAATGCCCACAACGAGAGGGCAGCAAAATGACTGTCTCGAGGGTATTGCAGCTCAATTTAAACCACTGCGAGGCAGCCCAAGAGCTATTATCCCAAACAGTTTATGAAGGAGGATATGACATAGTGGTACTCTCTGAACAATACAAAAATCGCCAGGAGCAGGGTTGGCTCTCAGATTCAGCAGGGAAAGCCTCAATTTGGGCACCAGGGAAATTTCTCCCACAGGAAATTATGACGCCAACGGTAGCAGGATTCACGTGAGCAAAAATCAACGGTATATACGTCTTCAGTTGCTATGCCCCTCCGAGCATGACCATCGCCGAGTTCGAAGACATGATATACGGGATCACCATTGAAGCACGAGGTAAACACCCGCTTTTAGTGTGTGGAGACTTCAATGCATGGTCATCTGTGTGGGGAAGTAGACGAACCAACGAAAGAAGGAGAGTTCTCCTCGAAAGTCTTACTTCTTTGAGGCTACAACTCCTAAATGAACTAGGGATATATACCTTCGATACAGGTACCAGACGATCCATTATAGATCTCACCTTCGCTAGCAGCGAAATAGCAAGACGAGCAAAATGGTCCATAAGCAACGTCTACACACACAGCGACCATAAAGCTATTAGCGTAGAGCTGCTCGAAACTCCACGAACGGTAGCAGCAAGACATCGACAAAGTAGGAAATGGAAACAGCACCTTTTCGACCCACAAATATTTGACATTATCTGGAAGGACGCCATAGTACGAGAATCACATGCGGAAGACCAGTCGGTTCAAATCACTAAGTTGCTATGTATGGCATGTGATGCTGCCATGCCCAGAAGTCGCGGAAAAGTACAGCGCACTCCGGTATATTGGTGGAATGACGAAATTGCGGAAGAGCGTAGAAAATGCCACAAAGCACGAAGAATAGCGCAGAGGGCACGCTCATCACCACGATATGCAGAGCTACAAGCACCTATGTCGCACAAAGAAAGGCTCTTAAAAATGCCATAAAAAAAGAGCAAGAAGTTATGCTTTAGGGAACTGCTGGATAATGTCGACCTAGATCCTTGGGGATCAGCCTACAGAACTGTGATGGCCAAAGTTAAAGGACCGATATCACAGCAACCTACGTGCCCGATACTGATGAATATTATTGTTGAAACACTTTTCCCGGCGCAAGATCGCTGGACTTATCCAAGCGAGGATCTAGAAAGTACGGAAATTCCGCAAATTACAGAGCAAGAGGTGCTGGACGCTGCAAAAAGAGTTGCTGATAACAAATCCCCAGGACCCGACGAAGTACCAAACATAGCCCTTAAAGCCGCGATTACAACTAGGGCTACATTATTTACTGATCTTTTTAATGCCTGTATGCAAGAAGGCGTGTTCCCTCGCCCGTGGAAACGACAAAGATTTGTCCTATTGATGAAACGTGGTAAACAGCCGGACCAACCATCCTCATATAGGCCTCTTTGTATGCTGGATTCCCTAGGGAAGATTTTCGAGCGTATAATTAGTGAGCGCCTACAGCTGACTCTAGAAAGACCAGGTGGCTTATCGAATAGTCAATATGGATTTCGCAAATCAAGACCCACCGTAGATGCAATACAAACAGTCGTCAATATAGCTAGAGAAGCTATCTCTGGAGGCCAAAATAAAAGGAAGTTCTGTGCACTGATTATGTTGGACATCAAGAATGCTTTTAACACTGCGAACTGGATGCAGATAAAGGCAGCGCTGCAAAGCTTCGGCACTCCAGCTTACTTACGCAGAATTATAGGTAGCTATCTTAAAGACAGAGTACTTCTTTTTGACACGGATCAAGGAGCTAAAGAGTACAAAATCACAGGAGGCGTCCCACAGGGATCTGTTCTCGGTCCAACGCTTTGGAATGTAATGTATGACGGGGTGCTAAAGATTGATCTACCAGAAAACACGCAAATTTTGGGATATGCTGATGATATTGCAGTGGTAGTAGTGGCCAAGAAACTGGACCTGCTTCAAGCATTATGTAATGACGCCGTAGCAAGAATAAAGGAATGGCTGACCAATACAGGGCTGGAGTTGGCTAGCCAAAAGACGGTCGGCGAACGAGTTAGTCTTAACTGTCGGGGATGATCAAATCACCTCAAAGGATTCCTTAAAATACTTAGGAGTGCACATTGACTCTAAGTTAACTTTCAAAGAGCACTTCAGAGCGGTGGGGGAGAAAATTACCAAAGTTAATGGATCACTTATGCGAATAATGCCTAACATTGGTGGTCCGAGCGAAGCTATACGTCAGCTATTGTCCACAGTAACCAGCTCAATAATACTATACGCAGCACCAGTGTGGTATGGATCTAAACAGACCCATCAAAAATATATATTAGCAGCGTACCGACTTGCTTCTTTAAGAATAGCAAGTGCTTATCGGACGGTGTCCGACGACGCGATCCTGGTTCTAACCCGGAAAATCCCAGTGGACTTACTGACAAGCGAAATGGCCGATCTGTATAATACTAATATCGAGCGACCATCTGAAGAAGACAAGAAAAGAGCAAGGACACAAACAATAGCTAAGTGGCAAGAATGGTGGGAGGCCTCGAGTAAAGGGCGTTGGACTTTCACACTAGTTTGGAACGTAGCTCAATGGAATGAGTGGAAGCACGGCGAACTGAACTACCATCTCACGCAGATAATGAGTGGACATGGCGGTTTCAAAGAGTATTTATGGAAGCGTAGGATAGAGGAAGATCATCATTGCCCAATGTGTACCACAAAGTTAGAAAACGCAGAACACGTCATGTTCTACTGGCCCCGTTTCCACGAAGAAAGACTCACCTTGCATGGAGTATTTGGGGAGGAACCTACCACGAGAAATTTAGTTTCACATATGTGCAGCAGGAAAGAATGCTGGACTGCAGTGAGCAAAATGGCATTTATAGTAATGACACGCCTGATGGATGCTGAGAGGGAGCGCAGAGAAATGCGCATGCGAAGCAGTGGCGATTAAATGGACACTCAGAGCAAATAGCGGGAACCTGGACGCAGGGACAACAGTAGGCTCTTAAAAAATGAGAAATATGGAACGCCACCCTGAAGTAATGCGAAAGTGGTGCCGGGGTGGGCGACGGTTCCAGAACGGGGCTGTTTTTTAGTCTACGGACACACGGTTGCTGCGACGGCAGCAATTATGGTGCATTAGGCATTTTTCAGCCTCCCCGCAAAAAAAAAAAAAAAAAAAAAAAAAAAAAAAAAGTGGGCGCACCAGATAAGAAGAGGATTATTTTTTAGCAAATTTTCGTCGACAAAGGGGTAAATAAAAAGGAGGGACGTAGTGTCTGGATACTCTAGGGGGAACCGCAAAAAACAAGCGGCTGCGAAGGTCCCCAGTAATATTCTCCGATTTTCCAGAGTGGGTAAGTTAATAAGAAGAAGTCTACTTCTGTATGGAGGGAGGTGGAGACTTGTGTCCCAATTAAGGCCGCGCAATGCGAATATCAAAAATTGCTTTTGAACTGACTCAAGACGCTTTATATGCTTTTGAGAAACAGGGGACCAAACGCATGAGCAATACTCGAGTATTGCACGAACCAGCGATGTGTAAAGAACCTTAGTGAGGTACGGATCATCGAACTCTTTAGCCCATCTTTTAAAAAATTCAAGTACACCCAAAGCTTTGTTGGCAATAGATGAAATATGCATGTTAAAATTCAATTTCGGATCAAAAAGGACACCTAGATCATTTGCAATAGATATACGCTCCAAAGGCGTACCATCAATTACATAAGGTTTCAAGTCCGTAGGCCGTGTTGGCTCATCAATCAGATGTCTGTTGGGATGCCCAGGTTTCTGGGTACTCCACAGGAACTGTTTGGCTAGCATCTCATTCCGCTCCCTGATGGGGAGTATTCTCGCCTCATTATGTAGATGGTGTTCTGGGGACATAAAAAGATAGCCCGTGGAGGTTCTGAGAGCAGTATTTTGGCAGGCATGCAGCTTCTTCCAGTGAGTAGCTTGGCGACCATATAGGGGACGCGTAGCATGCAATCGGCTGGCCAATTGCTTTATAAGTGGTAATGAGCATTTCTTTGTCTTTTGCCCAAGTACTGCCAGCAAGGGATTTGAGGATTTTATTACGGCTCTGGATTTTCGGTATCTAAAATTGCGGTTGCATGCTCACCAAAATGTAGATCCTGATCAAGCGTCATACCCAAGATTTTGGGGTGTAGGATAGTCGGTAGCGTAGTGCCATCGACGTGGATGTTCAAAATGGTCGACATTTGGGACGTCCATGTTGGAAATAAGTTCGCGGAGGATTTATTCGGTGATAACGCCAGGTTTCGCGAGGCCAAAAAACTGGAGAGATCAGGGAGGTAGCCGTTTTTTCTGTTGCAAAGTTCATCGATCTGTGGGCCTGGGCCTGTGGCCATTATTGTGCAGTCATCGGCGTAGGAAACGATAGTAACTCCTTCTTGTGGCGAAGGTAGCTTAGATATGTAGAAATAAAACAAAAGTGGGGATAGGATACCACCCTGTGGCACCCGTAGTTTAATTCTTCTTGGTTTTGATGTTTCGTTTCTAAATTGCACGGATGCCTGCCGACCACACAGATAATTTGCAGTCCACCTTTTAAGACATGGGGGAAGGGCAGACCCTTCCAGGTCTTGCAGTAACGTGCCATGGTTGACCGTATCAAAAGCTTTTGATAGGTCTAGCGTAACGCGTACTGTTCTATGGTGGAGGTTTTGATTTAAACCACAATTTATCTGGGTGCTAATGGCATTTAGCGCGGTGGTGGTGCTATGAAGTTTTCTGAAGCCATGCTGACGATAGGCTAGCAGCAAATTTGCTTGGAATTAGGGGAGCAAAATGGCTTCAAGCGTCTTGGCTACTGCCGATAGGAGAGATATCGGCCGATATGACTCTCCTATGTTAGCTGGTTTCCCAAGCTTTAGTAGCGGGCCCACCTTGGCCATTTTCCATTTTTCGGGAATGATGAAGGTGCAAAGAGACAGCTAAATATTTGAAACCCTCTTTCCCTAGGCTTTTAAGCATCGGCATGGCTATGCCGTCTGGGCCCGCGGCTTTGGATGGCTTAGCACGACCGATGGCATCCTCAACTTCTTTGGCGGTGATGGTAATTGGTGACGCGCTGAATTTATGTTTATGTGCGTGTCTGTTGGCCCCCTGTCTTTCTTTGACTACCGTGGAATGCATTATATATTGTCGGCAGAAAGCGGTCGCGCATTTTTTCGCATCCGACAGCACTTTATCGCCAATGGCGATGTAAATTTTGTCATTGTGCTTAGACGGATTCGACAGGAACTTTACGGTGGACCAAAGTATACCTACACCGGCAGAGAGGTTACAACCGCTTAGGTGCTCCTCCCATTTCGCCCGCTTGTACTCATCCACAAGCATTCTGATGCGTTGGTTTATATCCCTTATTTGGGGGTCACTGGGATCGAGCTGTCTTATAAGGTCGCGTTCTCTCGCTCTGAACTTATAGTCCTGGCATTGTTGGACCTGGCAGTACAAAACACCGTCATTATCTTGAATTCAGTACTACTTACGTGTTTTTTTATGACATATAAAATATTATTAACAGTATCGCCTCTGATGTATGACACGGGCAAATAGCCTTAGCCGTTCGAGAGATATGGGTCGCCGAAGTAGCCAAACTGCCAAAAAATCGAGATTTTCAAAACTTTGAGGCCCAATGGAACGGGTTAACAATTGTCCTCAAAATTTGACAATCGATATCGATTTTTTAAAACCACCCAGGTGTATATTCATTGGATTATGTATAATGCTTGGCTGTGTTTATGTATTTAGTATATGCAGGTAAAATTGTTACTAAGTCATTGTTGTTGAACAAAAATGGGGCATCATCAAGTGCAGCCAAAATCAAGAAATGCATGCGTATTAGTACATAATGTTCGGTTACACCCGAACTTACCCTTCTTTACTTGTTTTATTTTAAGCTTATTTCCACCGTTTTTTTATGTATAAACCACACCGATCTCAATTTTGTGGGCGCTATTGATGCATAAATGGGTCACGTGAATAAACAATAAGCAAAAACTTTTCCTTATAGATTTCAGGAATTTGAACAATAGTTAATAGTTTAAGGTTAAGCAATTTCTACAAGACACATGTTTTTCTGTTTACTCGACCTATTTTATGTAGCTTGAGTAAATTTTTGGCTTGAAGTGCCTAATTAAAATTTCAATGGCCTTATTGATGAATAATACAAAATATTTATACAGCTTTTTAAAATGACATTTCTGTAGAAATTTATTTTTATATAAGCTTTATCTTTTTATGAAAAGAACAAAGCGTAAACTTAATTAGTTGTATTTGTTTCCAAACCGCTATTATGTTCACACGCTTTTAAACATGCATAAAAGGAAACACGAACAGCAGACTGAGCGAATATTAGTAGCATTCCACTGAGTCATCGAGCTCTGAATCACGATCAAATCTCATTAGAACGATCAGGATCAGTACTCTGAGAGTTGGCAGAACTGAACCGATTGAACACATGTGCCTGTTATTTTCAACCTTTTTTCCCGAATCGCTCCATAAAATTTTACTAAAAAGTAAAAACAAATTATCAAACTCATAATTAGTATTATAAGTTCTTTAGACCATGCCGATAATGGGAAATATTTTGTTTTCACACTCAAAGCTTAAACGTACGGGTCGTAGAGTGGAACAAAAATATATTAAATATCGGATGCCTTAGTGTATATGTATGTCTGCAAGTGCTGTCAAGTATTGAGGGTATGATGTCAAAAATTTGCCACAAAACACCAAATCAACAGAGCCATCCGAAACTGATAGATATAACGATCACAGCGTTGTTCTTGGATTTATATGTTAAATCTGTATCTGGATCACGCTTCATTAGAACGCAACTATTATAATGTTTGTTGGCTCTACCAGAATGCTTCAGTCCATAAAAATTTTGGTTGCCTCAAACATTTAAGCACTTGCATATGTAGGGTGACCAGATCGTTCGGATACCAATCCGGGACGCCTCGTCATAATAAACATAATTGGGTCGTGCGAATAAAAAATAAGCAAAAACGTTTCTTTCTAGATTTCAGGAATTTGAACAATAGTTAATAGTTTAAGTTAAAGTTATTTATACAAGGCACATGTTTTTTTGTTTACTCGACCTATTATAGCTTGAGTAAATTTTTGGTTTGAAGTGCCTAATTAAAATTTCTATGGCCTTATTGATGAAAAATGCAAAATATTTATACAGCTTTTAAAATGACATTTCTATAGAAATTTATTTTTATATAAGCTTTATCTTTTTATGAAAAGAACAAAGCGTAAACATAATTAGTTGTATTTGTTTCCAAACCGCTATTATGTTCACACGCTTTTAAACATGCATAAAAGGAAACACGAACAGCAGACTGAGCGAATATTTGTAGCGTTCCATTGAGTCATCGAGCTCTGAATCACGATCAAATCTCATTAGAACGATCAGGATCAGTACTCTGAGAGTTGGCAGCACTCAACCGATGTATACACATGATAGGTTGCTTGTTATTTTCAACCTTTTTTCCCGAATCACTCCATAAAATTTTACTAAAAAAGTAAAAACAAATTATCAAACTTATAGTTAGTATTATTAGTTCTTTAAAACATGCCGAAAATGGGATATATTTTCCATATAAAATTGTATGGGATCGTGCACTTAAAAAAAATTAGAGTACTAATAGTTAACAAAGGGGTCGGCAGTTAAAACAAGTCCAAAAATGTCGGTAGAGGTACCAAAAGAAACGTTTTGAACTAAATAACTATCGTCTCAAGGCTGATATTAAAAATTTTACTTTTGTCAGGAGCTTTGTTCAAAAAGCAATTGCACATTATGTTGTGGTACTTGTCTTTTTCAAATAAAAAATGTATAGTTTTTAGCATGGTTTAAAATGAATATAATGTAATTATGGCCTTAATAATTTGTTTTCACACTCAAAGCTTAAATCTATGGGTTGTATAGTGGAAAAAATATATTAAATATCGGATGCTCTAGTGCATATTCAATCATTCATTCATTAATTCATTTTTATTCATTATTATCTTGTGCAATCTTAAATTTACACAATTCATAAAACAGAAGTATACTTATGTATATAAAATTAGCAAAAGATAACAGTTAATGGTGTTTAGTGTCCAAATAACAGGACAGAGATAACACCATTTCCTTAAATAACTATAAATCTATGTTGTACATTGTGGGGTGCAATACAAAATCTATGTAATGAAGAAAAGATATTTACAGAAGTTGAAGAATTAAACAAATTCCAATTTACAAGTGTGCTTACTATGAAAGAATTCTACAGAGGTAGTGAAAGACAAAAAAAAAAAAATATTATATTATATTAATTAATTATTATATTAATTAATTATAAAATTTGTTAAATTTTAAAATTTTTAAAGGGAAATACTTTACGTAACAGGCCGCAACAAAACTTCTATATCATCATGATTCAAACAAAGGAGCCATAATTTCACCTCCTTCAAGAAAACGGATAGTCTCCTAATGCTTTGTATAGCTTCGGGAAACTTATTGAAAACCATGCACGACACTATTGTGTAGAAGTTGCGAAACAGGGTGGTACGAGAAGCAGGAACTACAACATTTGAATGTGAGCTGCTTCTTAGCTTTTGTGTGGGGTATATTGGACTACGTAGATACCCACACCTCATAAAAAATATTTTTAAAACTTTATAGAAATACAAGTGCCTCACAGGCAGAATATTTAACCGTTTAAAAAGGTTCATAGTGTGCGATAGGCGGTTCGCGTTACATATTCTTCTTATGAGACACTTCTGCAGAATTAAGAGCGGACGAGTTTTACTATTATACGCACTTCCCCAGCAACTTATACCATATTGTAATTTAGATTGTACTAGTCCAAAATACACCATTTTCAGCACACTGCGTGAACATAGTTTTTTAAGACGATAAAATGAGCGCAGAGTGGATAACAGATATTGTTTCATAGTAGAGATATGGGACGACCAACTCAAATTTTGATCTATTATAACACCCAGGTACTTAAAATTGGATACCACTTCGATCTTAAAGCATTTTCCGTCGCAGTCAAATTCAGGTGCATAGCCAACTCGAGACCCCTGATCAATACAAGTATGAGTATAAAGTTCATACCGCATACACCTTGCAGAATGAAAAGTAATATCACTGCTTGGCACTTCCTTGCCTGAGAGGCTGAAATACATCAGCTTGGTCTTATTGCTAACAATCAGCTTATGAGAAGCAAACCATTGCCTCAGCAGGTGCACATCATGATTTATATCCTGCCGGCTCTAGGTCAAAAGTAATAAAACGATTTGGTTTTTTTATTTTCCCAATATATTTCGATCACCTTCGGAGATCTTCATCAGGGGGCTACAACAATAATAAACAATTCAGCTTAATTTGTAATAGCTAACAATAATAACTAAATAAACCATCCTATGTATATAATCGCATTCATATTTATATACATACATACATTTAAATTTTTACTTTGCTAATCTGCGTCCGTTCGGTTCGCCATGTAGCTTTGAACTAATTTTCCACGATTCTAGCAAGTGTCTGTAGATATGTGAGCAGCCGTCGGTATCTATTTTATAGTTAAGTCTCTTGTTTATTGGTGTGTTTGTTATGTGGAGCATTTCTAAAGTGAAGCGCTTTTTGTAATTTTGCTCTGTTTGAAGTATGCTCACTGCTTCGAAATCTGGTTGATGGCCGCTCCCTGCACAGAGGGCCGCAAGTGCAGTTTTTTGCGTGTTACTAGCTGCTCTGCATTTTATATCAGATCGGTGGCCTGATATCCTCGTTTTCAATTTATTCTTAGTTATACCTACATACTCTTTGTTACATTTATCGTTTTCATTTCCAGCGCATGTAATTTTGTATACAATGTTGTTTTTGTCTAATAATGCTACTTTACTTTTCATGTTGTTGTAGAAAATATTCGTCGTATAGGCTGGTTTATGTGCAATTTTGATGTTTTCCTTGTCATATATGTCGGAACCTTTTAATCTGTCGGAGAAGCCTGGTATATATAACATCGATTTGTACTTTGTAGTTGTTTTTTCTCCGTTTTTGGGTATTTTTATTTCACTGTAAGCTTTTATCATCCTCCGTATAATTCCATAAGGGAAGTCATTCATTTTTAGTATATTTGCAATTTTTCTTTTGTTTTCAGGGTGGAACACTACATCACTCGTGTCCAACACCTTCCCAATAAAGTTTTTGGCTGTATTTATAATCATGCTTCTGGGATGTTTGGATTTGTAGCTCATTATCCGTCCTGATGATGTGGGCTTTTGGTACCAATCTACTTTTATTTGGTTACCTCTCTTACATACGAGACAATCCAAGAAGGGTAATCTGTTTTCAGTCTCTAGCTCCATGGTAAATTGTATATCTTTATGATATGTGTTTAGGGTTTTCATTGTTTTCTCTAGTTCGTCCTCCCTTATTATTGCAAACACATCATCTACGTACTTACTAAGTAGTCTCGTGTTTGTCAATTTCTTCAATATTTCTTCCATGATGATGTCGGCTACTATCGGTGATGCCGGAGATCCCATTGGAAGCCCTCTTAACTGCGTATAAATCATTTCTTCATACTTAAAATATCTATTCTCTGTGATACAAAAGGTCAATATTTCCATAAAGAGCTTTTTTGGTATATCTGTGTATTGTTTTATGTCATCCCACTTTGTCATTATAGTCCCTATAGCTAAATCCGTTGGTACACTTGGAAACAATGACACTACATCAAACGACACCAGACGTTCATCGTCACATATACAGGAGTTGTTTATCTTATTTTTGAACTCTATTGCACTTTTTACATTAAATTTTGATTCGGAAGTCAGATTTTTTAAAACGTTGGTCAAGTATTTACACAAATTATAGGACGGAGAATTAATCATTGAACAAATTGGTCTTAAAGGTATATTATCTTTGTGTACTTTTGGCGCACCATATATTCGCGGTGGTAGAGCGGTATGGGTTGTCATTTGTGATCTTTCTCTTTTTGTAATGATACCTAGTTTCTCTAATTTATCTACTAATTGATTGTTTTTTGTTTGTAAACGCAACGTTGGGTCTTGTCGTAATATTCTATATGTTGACAGATCGGATAATATATTATTCATCTTTACTATGTAGTCACTTTTTTTCATTGCAACAGTCACGTTACCCTTATCTGCATTTAAAATAACTATATTTTTGTTTTGGTTTAGAAATTTTCGGGTTCGCCCCACTGATCGTTAATGGCAATATCAGCTGTGTTCATTTTATGTTTTGTTACTGTTTCTTTTATCAGCAACGATAGTTTTGTTCTCGCAGACTCTTGATCCTCTTTATTTTTCACGCTCTGTATTAGCTCTTCTCCATCCGCTATACATTTGAATAAAGGGAAAGTGTTTTTTGAAACCGGTAGAGCAAACTTTGGACCTTTTGCAAGAAGCGCCTCAACATCAGGTGGAAAATCTATTTTTGTTTGGTTTACAAACCAATGTCTGTTGTTGTTGTTTTCGAGTGCTTCGTTGTTTCGTGCGCTTCTCAATTTTTCGAGCTTTGCTTGTTGCGTGTTTTTGCAAATGCTGGCACGTGTGAGTGCGAGTTGTTGTTCACTCTCGAAAAAAGCTTTCAGATCATCCTCTTTTATATTTTGGCTTAAAGTGGCCTTAGTATAAGTAAGTTTTTTTGTTTTCACTTTTAAAATATCGTGTTTGAAATTAATTAAAGTATTTAGTATTTTACTGTGAAATAATCTTATGTGTTTGTCCAATATGTGTCTTATATATTTAGGTATGTGATTGTTAATGGTAAATATGTAATTTAGTTTTGTTGTGTTTTGTAAAAACTTAGGTATAATTTTAGCTTCCCTACATTTTAATAAAAACCTTATGTTGGACTGCAACTTTGTCATCTGGATGGATTCTGATTTATACTTGTTGATAGCTTGTTTTGTCTTGTTGTTGTAGGTGTTTTTTAATTTTGCATAAACCATCTTGTTGGTTTCTTTTGTTCACGGCATGCCTTCCGTAGTTCCAATTAATATTTGATTTTAGCGACCTTTATACGTTTAAATGTAAAGTTTTTATTTTGCCGGCTCTAGGTCAAAAGTAATAAAACGATTTGGTTTTTTTATTTTCCCAATATATTTCGATCACCTTCGGAGATCTTCATCAGGGGGCTACAACAATAATAAACAATTCAGCTTAATTTGTAATAACTAACAACAATAACTAAATAAACCATCCTATGTATATAATGGCATTCATATTTATATACATACATACATTTAAATTTTTACTTTGCTAATCTGCGTCCGTTCGGTTCGCCATGTAGCTTTGAACTAATTTTCCACGATTCTAGCAAGTGTCTGTATATATGTGAGCAGCCGTCGGTATCTATTTTATAGTTAAGTCTCTTGTTTATTGGCGTGTTTGTTATGTGGAGCATTTCTAAAGTGAAGCGTTTTTTGTAATTTTGCTCTGTTTGAAGTATGCTCACTGCTTCGAAATCTGGTTGATGGCCGCTCTCTGCACAGTGGGCCGCAAGTGCAGTTTTTTGCGTGTTACTAGCTGCTCTGCATTTTATATCAGATCGGTGGCCTGATATCCTCGTTTTCAATTTATTCTTAGTTGTACCTACATACTCTTTGTTACATTTATCGTTTTCATTTCCAGCGCATGTAATTTTGTATACAATGTTGTTTTTGTCTAATAATGCTACTTTACTTTTCATGTTGTTGTAGAAAATATTCGTCGTATAGGCTGGTTTATGTGCAATTTTGATATTTTCCTTGTCATATATGTCGGAACCTTTTAATCTGTCGGAGAAGCCTCGTATATATAACATCGATTTGTACTTTGTAGTTGTTTTTTCTCCGTTTTTGGGTATTTTTATTTCACTGTAAGCTATTATAATGTTTGTTGGCTCTACCAGAATGCTTCAGTCCATACAAATTTTGGTTACCTCGAACAATTAAGCACTTGCATATGTAGGATGACCAGATCGTTCGGATACCAATCCGGGACGCCTCGTCAAAATAAACATAATTGGGTCGTGCGAATATAAAATAAGCAAAAACGTTTCTTTCTAGATTTCAGGAATTTGAACAATAGTTAATAGTTTAAGTTAAAGCTATTTATATAAGGCACATGTTTTTTTGTTTACTCGACCTATTATAGCTTGAGTAAATTTTTGGCTTGAAGTGCCTAATTAAAATTTCAATGGCCTTATTGATGAAAAATACAAAATATTTATACAGATTTTTAAAATGACATTTCTACAGAAATTTCTTATTATATTAGTTTTATATTTTTGTGAAAAGAACAAAGCGTAAACTTAATTAGTTTTATTTGTTTCTAAACCGCTATTATGTTCACACGCTTTTAAACATGCATAAAAGGAAACACGAACAGCACACTGAGCAAATATTAGTAGCGTTCCATTGAGCCGTCGAGCTCTGAATCACGATCAAATCTCATTAGAACGATCAGGATCAGTACTCTGAGAGTTCGCAGCACTTAATCGATGTATACACCATGATACAAAAAATGGAGGTAGTTCCATTTAGTGTGACGTTAGCCACTTGACTTTTTTTGTATCATGGTGTATACATCGATTAAGTGCTGCCAACTCTCAGAGTACTGATCCTGATCGTTCTAATAAGATTTGATCGTGATTCAGAGCTCGACGGCTCAATGGAACGCTACTAATATTTGCTCAGTCTGCTGTTCGTGTTTCCTTTTATGCATGTTTAAAAGCGTGTGAACATACATACATACATACATAAATACATTGTACTGAGTCAGTCACCATACGAAATAAAAAGTGGCAGGGGACCACGCTAAATTTTAAATTTGTATTAAGAGAGTTTCGGTATTTTTTTCTTTTATCAAATAACGCAAGAAAAGCTGTTGTTGTAGCAATGCTTTGTTGCCCCATTCTATAGGTGCGAGAACGCACAAACTGTCTTCAATATCCTGTAACGTGAGTCCGAGGAGACTTACTGTTACAACAGGTTTGGATTAGAGATATAGGGGTGGTCAAGGCGTTGGTTACACATTACAGCTGGAAAGATGGTTGGTGTCATGTGGGGATACATTACAAGCAGGGCATACATACATTGGGAATATCATGATAAGTAAGTAAGAGGGTAAGAGTTTAAACTATTACAGGACCCAGATCGAAGTTGGCGAGGTTGCTTTCCTAAACTGCTGGTTCCGGGTATTTGTCGTTAGTAACGGAGTTCACCGGGCAATCTCTGGTATAGTATGTAGAGTACCGAAAATGGATTAATTGTATTAATTTAATTTAACTTTGTAAATATATTACTTTGAATTTTCAATATGTATATATCCAAATATTTATTTTTCAATTTTGGATTCTTGATTATCAACACTTTTCATTCTAAAAAATTTGGTTCCATAGAAAAGATTTAATAAATATAAAAATATAAATTCACAAATCAAATTATTCGTAATTACTACAATTGGCGATCCTGCTCAATAATTACAACGCTGGTTCAAATTGCCCCTGACCATCATCTTTACCATCCATATTGGTGAATTATACAAAATAGCAAAAAAAAAAACAAAAACAGAACTGAAAATTTCATTGACACCAAAATACAAAAGCTGAATACTGCGACAAGGAATGATAACGTGTGTGAGGTTATCAATAAAAACGAAATCGCTTCTGTCAGTAATTTTCAAAATTCAAAAAGCGAAAATGCATAATATCTAATTTGGTTCAAATGACTAGTCTTATGTGCAAAAATTTTGAAAAATTGTTTTTAGAATTATCAGAAATTAGGAAAGAAACTAATCAAAATTATTCAAGCCCCATTCTATAAGTAGGAATCGTTTTAGAAGTTTATTTATTTATTTATTCTTACAGCTTATACTAAGCCTAGCTTATATCTATATATAGTAATTAATAAATAATCTAAATTAAGTTATTTATAAGAGTCTATTGACTGCCCAAATGGAGTGAGAGATAGGTATCAGACCAATGACACCAACGCAAAGATTGTACCAGTTGCATCTGACGCTGTTAACGTATTAAAAGTGCGAAGGCAACATCTGAACGGCGATGCACTTATTAGGTTGAGTGATGCGTTACAGTATGCGCTTCGGCTACTTTTTGCATACGTGGGAAAGCTTCCTAGTGCCAGCGTAGAGTACTCGGGATGTATGCAATGCTATAGGTGATTCGAAAGTTTGCCCACCTTGCACTAGAATGGCAGTGTTCTACTGTAATTGTACAATTTGTGTTTAAATTCCCTTATGTTACTAGATTTTACTTCATTTGGTAATTCATTGTAGAATTTTAGTCTTTTATAGTACAAATTACATTTGTCTGCTTCTGTTCTATAAGCTGGTAAATTAAAATCATTCCTTCTTCTTGTATTTACGGAATGAGTATTTCTTACATATTTTATGTTACTTTTCAAATAATCAGGCGAGTTGCCCTCTATTATGTTTCTAATAAACTTCATCGTACGATAAAACAGTATCTTTTTAATGCTTAGCCAATTTAGAGCGGCGAGCATATCTCTGATCGGTGTGTCATAGTGTTTCCTAAGAATAAATCGCAAAGCTCGGTTTGGTGGTTAACCAAATATTTAAATATTTATTTTTATACTCAGTTGAGCAGAGCTCACAGAGTATATTAACTTTGATTGGATAACGGTTGGTTGTACAGGTATAAAGGAATCGAGATATATATAGACTTCCATATATCAAAATCATCAGTATCGAAAAAAAATTCGATTGAGCCATGTCCGTCCGTCCGTCCGTCTGTCCGTTAACACGATAACTTGAGTAAATTTTGAGGTATCTTGATGAAATTTGGTATGTAGGTTCCTGGGCACTCATTTCAGATCGCTATTTAAAATGAACGATATCGGACAGTAACCACGCCCACTTTTTCGATATCGAAAATTTCGAAAAATCGAAAAAGTGTGATAATTCATTACCAAATACGGACTAAGCGATGAAACTTGGTACATGAGTTGAACTTATGACGCAGAATAGAAAACTAGTAAAATTTTGGACAATGGGCGTGGCACCGCCCACTTTTAAAAGAAGGTAATTTAGAAGTTTTGCAAGCCGTAATTTGGCAGTCGTTGAAGATATCATGATGAAATTTGGCAGGAACGTTACTCTTATTACTATATGTCTGCTTAATAAAAATTAGCGAAATCGGAGAACGAACACGCCCACTTTTTAAAAAAAAATTTTATTAAATTCAAATTTTAAAATAAAAGTTAATATCTTTACAGTATATAAGTAAATAATGTCAATATTCAACCCCAGTAATGATATGTTGCAACAAAATACAAAAATAAAAGAAAATTTTAAAATGGGCGTGGCTCCGCCCTTTTTCATTTAATTTGTCTAGGATACTTTTAATGCCATAAGTCGAAGAAAAATTTACCAATCCTTGTGAAATTTGGTAGAGGCTTAGATTCTAGGACGATAACTGTTTTCTGTGAAAAAGGGCGAAATCGGTTGAAGCCACGCCCACTTTTTATACACAGTCGACCGTCTGTCCTTCCGCTCGGCCGTTAAACCGATAACTTGAGCAAAAATTGATATATCTTTACTAAACTCAGTTCACGTACTTATCTGAACTCACTTTGTATTGGTGTAAAAAATGGCCGAAATCAGACTATCTATCACTTTTTCGATATCGAAAATTACGAAAAATGAAAAAAATGCCATAATTATATACCAAATACGAAAAAAGGGATGAAACACGGTAATTGTAATGGTCTATTGACGCAAAATATAACTTTAGAAAAAAACTTGGTAAAATGGGTGTGACACCTACCATATTAAGTAGAAGAAAATGAAAAAGTTTTGCAGGGCGAAATCAAAAGCCCTTGGAATCTTGGAAGGAATACTGTTCGTGGTATTACATATATAAATAAATTAGCGGTACCCGACAGATGATGTTCTGGATCACCCTGGTCCACATATTGGTCGATATCTCGAAAACGCCTTCACATATACAACTAAGGGCCACTCCCTTTTAAAACCCTCATTAATACCTTTAATTTGATACCCATATCGTACAAACACATTCTAGAGTCACCCCTGGTCCACGTTTATGGCGATATCTCGAAAAGGCGTCCACATATAGAACTAAGGCCCACTCCTTTTTAAAATACTCATTAACACCTTTCAATTGATACCCATATCGTACAAAAAAATTCTAGAGTCACCCCTGGCCCTCCTTTATGGCGATATCTCGAAAAGGCATCCACCTATAGAACTAAGGCCCACTCCCTTTAAAAATACTCATTAACACCTTTCATTTGATACCCATATCGTACAAACAAATTCTAGAGTCACCCCTGGTCCACCTTTATGGCGATATCTTGAAAAGGCGTCCACCTATAGAACTAAGGCCCACGCCCTGTTAAAATACTCATTAACACCTTTCATTTGATACCAATATGGTACAAACAAATTCTATAGTCACCCCTGGTCCACCTTTATGGCGATATCTTGAAAAGGCGTCCGCCTATAGAACTAAGGCCCACGCCCTTTTAAAATACTCATTAACACCTCTCATTTGATACCCATATCGTACCAACAAATTCTAGAGTCACCCCTGGTCCACCTTTATGGCGATATCTCGAAAAGGCGTCCACCTATAGAACTAAGCCCCACGCTCTTTTAAAATACTTATTAACACCTTTTATTTGATACCCATATCGTACAAACAAATTCTAGAGTCACCCCTGGTCCACCTTTATGGCGATATCTTGAAAAGGCGTCCGCCTATAGAACTAAGGCCCACGCCCTTTTAAAATACTCATTAACACCTTTCATTTGATACCCATATCGTACAAAGGCATTCTAGAGTCACCCCTGGTCCACGTTTATGGCGATATCCCGAAAAGGCGTCCACCCATAGAACTAAGGCCCACTCCCTTTTAAAACACTTATTAACACCTTTCGTTTGATACCCATATTGTACAAAAGCATTCTAGAGTCAACCCTGGTCCACTTTTATAACGATATTCCGAAAAGGCGTACACCTATAGAACTAAGGCCCACTCCCTTTTAAAATACTCATTAACACTTTTCATTTGATACCCATATAGTACAAACAAATTCTAGAGTCACCCCTGGTCCACCTTTATGGCGATATCTCGAAAAGGCGTCCACATATAGAACTAAGGCCCACACCCTCTTAAAATACTCATTAACACCTTTCATTTGATACTCATATCGTCCAAACAAATTCTAGAGTCACCCCTGGTCCATCTTTATGGCAATATCTCGAAAAGGCGTCCATCTATAGAACTTAGGCCCACGCCCTTTTAAAATACTCATTAATACCTTTCATTTGATACCCATATCGTACCAACAAATTCTAGAGTCACCCCTGGTCCACCTTTAGGGCGATATCCCTAAACGGAGTCCATCTATAGAACTATGGCCCACTTCCATTTGATACACATGTCATACAAACACAATCCAGGGTTGCCCTAGGTTCTTTTTACAACATGGTGATTTGCCCTTACTTTGTCTCCACAGCTCTCAACTGAGTATATAATTGTCGGTTACACCCGAACTTAGCCTTCTTACTTGTTTAATTTTGAATTTAGAAAATATTTAACTATATTTTTTAAAAGATGTTTTTTTGATACTTCCAATATTTTCATTTTGAAATATTATACAAAATAAAATGATTTAAAAATATTTTATAAAAACAAAGTATATATAACTAAAGTAGATAACCCTATATTTACTCCCCCTCTAGTGAAACGAAAATTTTATTTTATAAATATTAATTTACAGTGTATATTACTTACTGTAAGAATTTTGTGTTGTAGTTTGAAAAACATTTGAATTGTGTGTTAATTGCGTTAAAAGTTTATGTTAGTATTGATGTAAGTACCCAATCTTTTGATGATTTGATATACTTGATAACTGATTTTTAGTTGTTGTTATTGTTTACTTGTTGTATTAATATTTTATGTATATTAATATTTGGTTGTGTTATTTCTATGTTGTTTGAGAAATATTGTCATTTATTATATTGAAGAACCTAGGATCAGGTTGGATAATAGTATATTGCAACTGTGTGTGCACAATTTCTCAAAAATTAAAACATGTATTATGCAGAATATATGTTCAATATATAATTGTACTCTGCATAATGTATGTCCAAGTTGTTGATAAGGAATGAAAAGTTGATTCCTTTAGTTGTTTGAGGGTGTAATTGTCATTGATTTATATTATGTTAGTGAGCATAAATTGAGTTTTTTATATGATTTTAATTTCAATATGAAAGAATTGATATGTCAATAAAAATTATTTTAAGAAATCTTTTGAAATTTTTTAAAATTGATTATAGTAATTAGTTTGATTTAAAAAGTTTTAAGTTGTTTGTTATTTTTAATTTGAAATGAGATTGGTAAAATATGAATTTGAGTTTATATGTCTGTTGCTGTAAATTTACTTACATGTGCAAATGATATATATTTTTGAACTGGAGGAAAAGTGTATATAATTAAAATATATTTAATGTAATTATAAAGTAGAACAATCTAATAGTTAAACTATTTTATTATTTTATTATTTCACGATTTGTGAAATGTAATATTTTTAAATAAAATTTTTATCTAAAGTTATAGAATCAGTTAAAAATATATATATTTTTGTAGATTATAAATTCATAAAAAGAAAATGGTCGACTAGTAGTGAAATTATTGATCTTTCATTGGTTTTAGTTTTAAAAATTGCACCATTTAATACTTTAATCACTGATGTCAATCGTAAACTGTTGTTTATATGTATGTAAAATTGATCTTTGATATAGAATGAAATATGTTGTTGTTTGTTTTAGTGATTGTAGTTAACGTTAACTCTTTATTCGAATTGGTTTTTTGGAATATACTTCTTGTTAATTCAATATAAACAATGCGTTGATTGATTAAAAATTATAGTGGTTGGGCTAATTGTTAAACGAGTTTTTAAAACTGGATTTTCGGTAAGATGTTAACTTTCTGCGTTATTAATATTTGTTTATTTTCCTTTAATTTCTTTCTTTCATTTTGATGCTTGATATAAATTTATTGTACTGTAGGAATTCCCAGATTGTGTGCAGGATCGTTGGTGGGATCGCCAGTATATCAACATTCAGGTTGATATTTAAAAAACTCTTTTATTTTCGGTTTGAAATATTATACAAAATAAAATGATTTAAAAATAATTTATAAAAACAAAGTAAATATAACTAAAGTAGATAACCCTATACTCGGTTCTGTTGCTTTTGCAGTTTGTAAATTTGGCTATCTCTCATAGTGAAGAATAATGTTGGACAATATATGATGTGAGGTTCGAATATCGATCTGTAAACCATTACCTTGTACCGTATACTTGCAGGTTCTTTGCATGAAATATATCTTTTTGGCTATTTTCTCAACCGTGTAATCGATGTGCTCAATAAAGTTGAGTTTATCATCGATTTAGATTCCTAAATACTTGAAAGTACTGACTTTGTCAATTGCTTCGCTCTTTATATTTAGAAGTGGTAATTCATTGTTTTGAAAATTCCTTCTTGATATAACCATAAATTTTGTTTTGCTTATATTCAGTTTCAATCTATTCGAGCATAACCAATCATATACTCTGTTTAAGTCTTCTTGTAATTTTCTATATATTTCAGTGATATTATCTCAACTAAGCATCAACAATGTATCGTCAACAAAGAGTTTAATATCACAGTACTTCAGAGAATTGGTTATATCATTAATATAGATATTAAACAGTATAGGTGCCAGGACAGACCCTTGCGGAAGTCCAATAGGCACCTCTCTTTTTTCTGACAGAGATGATCCAATTACAGTTCTTTGACTTCTCTCCATGATAAAGTCTTGGAACCATTTTAGCTCCGTTTCAGTAACACCTATGCTCTAAAGTTTGTTTAGCAATAAATTTTGATCGATAGTCTCAAAAGCACGTTTTAAGTCTAGGAAAACAGCTATTATATGTTTATTTCTGCTCAGATCTTCTTTCCAGTTAGCTAAAACAAGATTCAAGGCACTTTCACAAGAATTTTTTTTCCGAAAACCTAATTGCTGCGGTATAATAACTTTATTATCATCTAGGTACTTCACTAGCTGGTTTTTAACTACAGTTTCCAGTATCTTTTCATCACGCGCTAACGTGTTAATTGGTCTTATCTCACCAGCTCTTATAGTATTCTTTACTTTCTCTATTGGTACCACAATTGAAGTTTTCCATAGGTTAGGAACTACCCCTTTGCCTAGACTTTCATTTCCAATTTGAGTATAAAAGTATCCCGTGTATGTTATAGAGTCCCTTATGACTCCTTCAGTTATAAGGTTTTTCCCTCCAATTTTATTTTTGAATTTACTAACTATTTCTAGTATATCGCTTGCAGATACCTTCTGAAATTTGAAAGTAAGGGTGGTACTTTGAACTGCCGAAAAAGCTACGTTATTGTTATTAACTGGGATATTTGAGCTGATTTCGACTATACTGTCAATGAAATAGTTATTGAGCGACTCGGCTATTTCACTCTCCTGAGTATATAGTTGGTCCTTTATCAATATTTTATTTATTCCATTATTTTCTTTGGACATACATATAGTTTTCTTCAAATGCTTCCACATTGCCTTACTATCCCCAACATTATGTGTGATTCTTTGTTCCATATACTTGGCCTTTTCAAAATTTATAAGACGTTTATACATGCATTTTGTAAGGTTGTATTCATTCCATTCACCTATTCTTCGAGATATTTTGTATAGATTGAATTTATATTTGTGCAGATTCGCTAGTTCAGAGTCGTACCACTTGTTCATAAGTTTCACAGTGATTTATTTAGAGTATGTTAATGTAGTCATTGCATTCGATAATGTGTTATTTAGGAATGAGAGCTTGTTTTCGACACAGAGATTTTCAAATCCAGAGTAGTTAACCTGTCGTAATTGGTTGACAAGACTATCACATGCATAATATTCCCAAGACGTTATAGATTTTTTAGCTCTCATTTGAAATTCTCTATCTAACTTAATTTTGAAGTGTATGGTTTCGTGATCAGAAATCTGATGATCTTCCAATTTTTCACATGAGATGGATTCACTGTTCGTAAAGAGCAGATCTATCATTGTTTCGGTATTATCGGTCTTTCGGGTATAAAAATCAATTTTTTGTACCATAGCAAAAGACGTAAATAGGTCAACTAACTGCTTGCTATATGTCGTGCTTCTTTTAAGATTTATGTTGTAATCGCCAATGAAGATGACCTTGTCGTGTGTAAGACAGTTTTTGTTTAGAATTTCGTTACGTATGAAATAAAGTCAGCATTACTCGCACTAGGCGAGTGATATACCAATCCTATTTGTTACTGGGGAAAGATGTTTTTGATTTTTATTATTATACATCAAATATTTTTGTTAATAATATTGTAAGCTATTTTATACTCTATTGAGTCATGTATATATACTAAAACACCGCCTGTATGCCTGCTATGTGAATTACACCGTAAAGGTTTATATGTTGATATCTGTAACTCTTGGTTTGTTATTTCATCTGTGGAACAGCTTTCTGAACAAAGAATCAAATGTGGTTTCAGAAGTTCGGGAAGACGTTCTAGCTCACCTTTATTAGCAACAATACTATTTATATTTAAATATACACAGTTCAATTCATGTAATGCTCGTTGCTAAACGCGCACTTTATTTTTTAACTGCGCGTGTTTTTTGTACGCTGGACAGTCTTCACTGAAAGCGTGATGATTGACATCTACGTCAATCACTTTCTTTTTCACCAGTTCACAACAGTTAACACATTTAATCGTACTTGATGTACACTATGGAGCAAAAGTGAACACTTAAGAATCTATTTTGCAGGTTATGTCATGCACAAAACGTAGTGTTATAATATGATAGAAATCAACCAGGTTATTAGCATTGCCATTGTTTTTGGAGCAAAAATAAATTAATAAACAAAAACAACAACAAATACATATAACACAATTCGTCTTTAAGTAAGGATAGGTATAGTGTTCACTTTTGCACTCATCGAAATTTTTTGCACTTGAATAAAGTAGGAGCGGTGTGGAGATATTACTATAAATTGGTGACAGGGCGAGAAAATGTGAATGCGTTTTTTCAAAGAACAATAGTTCAACAAACTAAATTCTACCGTTGTTGCAGCCACGAACAATGGAAACTTAGAAGTTTCAACTCGTCGCTTATTTATATTTGACGGGGATAATAGATGAAATTTTATAATTGACAGTGGTGCAGAAATTTCGGTACTTCCAGTTTCAAAATGTGTAAGTAAAAAGAAATCTTTCGATATTATTTTGACAGCGGCTAATGGTATTACTATTTCCACATACGATAAAAAACTTCTGAACATTAACTCATGGTTAAGGCGTGAATTTGCATTTATGTTTTTGATAGCCGATATCGCGAAACCAAACATAGGAGCTGATTTTTTTTCTAAATATGGAATACTAATCGATTTAAGAAACCAACGTTTAGTTGACCCGTTGGCAAGTCTTTCAGTCAACAATATCTCTTGTTTTTGTAATATTCCCCTTCCAAAAATTTTTTCAGTAGATAATCAATATACGAAATTATTAAAATCTTTTCCATTCTTGATTTCTGATCCAGATTATTCGAAACCAGTCAAATATACTACGGTCCATAGACTTGTTACTGAAGAAAACCTTCCTTTTTCTGAGCCCAGGCGTTTAGATCCGATTAAATTCAAGGTTGCCAAAACATAATTTGATTCTTTATTCAGAACTGGAATTTGTAGACCATTAAATTCACCCGTCGCATTCCCTCCTATATATGAATATGAATCTTAGAGACAAAAGCATTTTTTCTAAAATTAATTTAGTGAAAGCGTACCATCAAATACCAATGGATGAAAAGGATATAGAAAACACAGCAATAACAACGCCCTTTGGGGCGTTTGAGTTTTTGCGAAGGCCTTTCGGACTAACGAACTTAGCCCAAACATTTCAGAGATCTATAAATGACGTAGTTAGCGTAATAGACTTTGTGTTTGTTAGATAATTTGCTTATTGCGAATAAAAACGAAGAAGAACATCTACACAACCAGTATGTACTATTTAATTAATAAAACGAATAAGAAACGCGACAAAACATCAATTTGGGACGATACATCAACTAAGGCTTTTGGATGTATTAAAGAAAAATTTGCATATACGATTATTAAACCATTTTAATAAAGATGCGAAACTTTCTTTAAATGTTGATGCATCAAATACAGCGATAGGTGGTGTCATTCAACAACACTTCAAGGGCAAATCAGAGCCACTAGGTTTTTATTTCAAAAAGCTTTCTCCTTCAAAAACTAAGTACAGTGCATTCGATAGGAAGTTGTTAGCCATATACCTAAACGTTAAGTATTTGCGGTATCTTTTGGAAGGACGAGAATTTAGGGTATAAAAAAAAAATAAATGTAAAGCACGAGAACCTCCGAAGAGATTTTAGGCCGAACTTCTTCTTCCAATTTGCGTCGTGCTCCTTTTTAATTTTTCTTACAAATTGACGGGACGCGACCTCCTTGTTTTATGCTGACTCCGAACAGCATCTGCTTTCATTGACAGCTTTTCATGGCAGAAATACACTCGGAGTGCTTGCCAAACACTGCCGAGGGGCGACCTCGCTTAGAAAAATTTTCTTCTAATTGAAAAACCTTGTTTCTAAAATTTTGATGTTGCTTTGCCCGGGGCGTGTACCCAGGATCTTCGGTGTAGTGGGCGAAGCACGCTACCATCACACCACGGCGGACGCTACGGTATATACAGACCACAAATCATTGACTTTTGCTTTAAATTCGAAAACAGAACGCAGCAAATGAGGCACTTTGAGTTCATTGCACAGTTCACTTACGATATTCAGTACATTAAAGGAAAAGATAAAATGGTAGCTGACACATTGTTAAGAGGTTTTGAGGTAGATGCAATTAAAAATGCTGATCTAAATTTTAAAGTTGTATAAAGAGAGCAACAGCAAGATAACAAACTTAACGAATTAATATCTGGTCATACATTCCGAAATCTTAAATTGATAGAAATTCCTTTGTTAAGTTTTAGAATATGGTGTGAAGTTTCAGGAGAAAATCCAAAACCATTTGTAACAAAAAATTTGCGGAAAACAATTTCTGATGCATTACATGGAATCACACATCCTGGTACGAGGCTACGCATGGATTGATAGTTAAGAGATATTTTTGGCCAAATTTGAATAAACAAATTAACTTGTGGTCTAAAGGGTGCATAAGTTGTCAGAAGTCAAAAGTTTTTCGTCATACAAAATTACAAATTAGTAAAATTGCAAAACCTAAGAGTAGATTCGAGCACATTCATTTATTCATGTTTCATGTTTATTCATTATTCATGTGGGCCGTATCCCAGTTTCAAGAGGATATCGCTATTTTTTACTATAGTTGATAGGTTTACTCGCTGGCCAGAGGCATATGCGTTAAGGGACATTTCTGCTGCAACTATTGCCAGACAATTTTTTCATGAGTATATCTCGCATTTCGGGGTTCCATTGAAAATAACTAACAGATCAAGATGCTCCGTTTACGTCGAGTTTATTTTCGGAATTAACTAGACTTCTTCCCTCACTAGGGTAGGCACCTTGTCGTTGGTGTGATGGCTTAGCCGAACTCCATAGCGCCCGACTATGAGGCGGAGCTGTTTAGGACTGACATCTACGCCGTCTCGCCTCATAGGAGGGCGGCGGGATTTCGGTGATCAAGAACTGCCAACCCCCTAATCCAGGGTGTTATGCGGACCGTGCCTATTGGACGATTTGCAGCCAGGGGATAAATTCGGCTGTATTCGAACGGAGCCTTCCCGATACCGGGCCATCTCGGGAAGTATTTATGGCCTTACCGCAGTAAGGGGCGCTGCTGTGGCGGACGGTTCTTTCCCCGTATATAATACTGGACCGCTGAGCCCGCCTTGTCGGGCAGGTGGTCGTACGACCAAGATGAACAACTCATTACCTGAATGTAATAAGGAGGATGTAAAGAGGAGGACTGAGTCGCAATCCAAGGACGACAAATACGAATTAAGCGATGCGTCGGACTCGGGGAGCGAGAGTAGTGCTGATTCAATGAACTCCGTGTTGGAGAAGCACACAAATGAAAACGGAGTAGAAGAGTGGAGAAGGGTACGGAGCAGAGGAAGTAAAGGAGCTCTCTCGCAGTACCGTGCAGCACTAATAATTGTACAACGCTTGGGAGCAGTGGTCGACCCAACAGAAGTGGAGATCGAGCGCTTGGAATGGGCCCATGAAGCGGTAGAAGTAGGTCGAAGGCAGTTCAAAAGGTTTGCTGCGAGAAACCCTCGGTTCCGCAACCGGTACGAGGAGGAATAAGCGTCGAATGGCAGAATGAAGAGGCAACGTTCGGCAGAAGGCCTGCTTTCAAGAGGCAAAAAGGACCCAGTCCTAGAGCCGCGAGGCAGGGCAGTCGCATAGACAAGACAAGTAGGCTCAAAGCTGTAAGACAGATGGGTTCCAATAGCGAGGTAGCAACTACCTCGAAAGCTGCCAGTTAGAGGGAAGTTCCAACTACGGAAGTAGGAGATAAGCCAAAGGGAGATAACGCTAAGACTCCGGCTTTCTCGGAGGCGCTAAAGGGAGTTAACGCGAAGACTCCGGTGTTCTCGGAGGTGCCAAAGGGAGATAACACTAAGACTCCTGCTTTTCCCGAGAAGATGAGTGATGTGGCAAAGCAGTCACTGACTGTGGCGCTGGTTGATCGTAGCAGTCCGTTCGGACAAATGACTACTGAAAGGTGGAGATCTGTGGAAAGGGAGCTTATTAGCTTAATGCTTAAGATGATGCGGGGACAACCAAGTAAGCCCCTTCCAACCTTTGATTCGGGGGGATGGTATAATGGTGTGAAGATGATAGCGTGCGACAACATCGCGAGCTTGCGGTGGCTGGAGGAAGTCGTTCCAAACCTCCAAAGGCAAGGCACGAACGCGCGGTTTGAGGTGGTGGATAAAGCGCAAATTCCCACGGTACCAAAAGTTAAGGTATGGATACCATGCGTGATGAAGTCGGAGGATACACTGCGACTTCTGCAGAATCAGAATCCGAACATACCGACACAGGATTGGAAGGTACTTACTGTATCTAGGCCTACCGAGGATAGTCAGTTCTACATCTTCCAAATAAACAAGCAGGCGGAGGATATTTTGTACACGCAGCTTGGCAAAATGTCCTTTGGCACTGGCAAAATTTACATGCGACTCAGGAAAAGAAGTCCCGAGGATAAAAATCCTAACACGCTGGAAGTGGGCGAAGTCGAAAAGAGAAGCCTAAGCGAAAAAAGACAGGTGGAGGTCCCCGACGTCACCACGAACGTGCTAGAAGAGGACCAACCGCTAAATGGTGCTGTGACTCGCACAGAGGAACACACGGCACAACATTCACGAGGGGCTGAAGGGGGCCTCGAATACTCTAAACCAAAAGGACAAGAGGAGGACGACGACGTCAAGACGAAGGTGCTGGAGGGGGACAAACAGTCAAATGGTGCTGCGAGTCCTACAGATAAACCTCCAACACAGTAAAGTGGCGTCGAGCGAACTCCTCCTAACCCTTGAGGAGGGTTCGTTTGACGTGGCGCCGATCCAGGAGCCGTGGCTCTCATCGGGAGGGAAGGTTTCTGGACTTAGCGCGCGCGGGTTTGGCGTTTACTACGCGCAAACGGAAGGAGGGGTGCGAGCTGTAGTAATGGTAAGGAAACAGCTGCATTCATATATGCTGCCTAATTACACCACTGAGGATCTCGTAGCGGTGGCCGTTGAGCAAAAGGATAAGCAGGCATTTATCCTGGCGTCCTGCTACATGGCCCATGCTGCGGAGGTTCCACCGATGGAGTGCAAAAGGCTAGTACAGGAGGAAGGGCGAAATGGGCGGTTGGTTATAGGCGCAGATGCAAATGCGCACCACAATGCGTGGGGAGGAGCAGATATGAACGAGAGAGGCGAATCCCTATTTTGTTACATCCTGCAAACCAATTTGCAGATAGCCAACAGGGGAAATGTTCCTACATACATTGGTCCAACATCCAGCAATGTTCTGGATATTACATTGAGCTCCGAGCGTGATATATCAAGGTATGATTGGATGGTTCTTGATAGACCATCCTTCTCCGACCATGCGTATATAAGCTTCAGCATCCCGCTAAAGAGGGTATTGGACCAGGCCTAAGTTAGGAGCGGTGACCTTACAGGAGCAACCTTGCACAAAATATCTAGGAATCATCCTAGACAGTAAGCTGTCATGGAAGCTCAACGTGGAGGAGAGGGTCAAGAAGGCCTCAACGGCACTCTATGCATGTAAAACAATGCTGGGGTGTACGTGGGGCCTATCGCCCTCTCTTTCTCATTGGGTTTTTACAGCGATTGTAAGCCCTATTCTATACTATGGAGTTCTTGTTTGGTACAAAGCCACACAAAAAACAACATACCTCAAAAAATTAGAGGGGGTATGCAGACTATCGATGCTTTGCATTACGGGAGCCCTGAAAACAACCCCGACGGCTGCACTGTATGCCAATCTGCACATTCCACCTGTAGACCTGGTAGCAAAGAACAAAGCGTTAACGACCGCAACCAGGCTCGATGCTTCGGGGCAGCTTGAGCGCCGACCATATGGCCATAGTAGTATAGCGTCATCAGTCACAAGACGAACAGACTACATGATTCCCTACCTGCACTTTGAGGTAGATCTTAAGGCCACAATAGAGGTGGACGGTTGGCGCAAGGGTGCGCAAATGGCGGACGAGGCGATACGTGTGTACACCGATGGTTCCAAAATAGTGGAAGGAGTAGGGTCTGCGGTATACTGCGCTGATCCGGAAATAAGCAGATCCTACAGGCTGCCGGATTACTGTAGCGTTTTCCAAGCGGAAATATTAGCCGTAACCAAAGCAGTAGAAACCCTGGAAGAGAATAGCTTAAGCTGCAACCGTGTTAACTTTTATATTGACAGTCAAGCAGCAATTAAGGCAATAATCTCACATAGCACAGCATCTAAATGCGTGTTAGAGTGTAAGCAGTCTCTGGAGAGAATCGGGACAGGGAGAAGCATACATCTATATTGGGTCCCAGGGCATATGGGAATAGATGGGAATGAAAAAGCGGACGAATTAGCTAAAAAGGGCGCATCCCTTGAAGCTTGCTCCGTAGACGTCCCAATTAGATTGGGCGAGATTAAGCGAAGGCGAGAGGTGCACATGATCGACCAAGCAGGAAAGGCGTGGGTTCAAGCGCGGGGCTGTAAAGTGTCGAAGATTATGTGTAGGTCTTACAACCTTAGACTAACGCAGTTGCTTCTATCATTAAAAAGAGAGGACTGTAGACTCATGACGGGTATTCTGACTGGACACTGCCTTCTGGCGTCACATGCCTTTAAATTAGGCTTGGTCAGTGATAGCAGGTGTAGGAAGTGCGGGTTGGAGGAGGAAACGATCGAGCACGTTCTGTGCTCGTGCCCTGCACTTGCCAGGCTAAGACTCCAGCTATTAGGAGTGATACAGCTGTCAGATCTAGAAGCAGCAAGTGGCTTAAGTCCTAGGAAGCTTCTAGTATTTGCCAAGAGGACGGAGTTATTTTATAACATAGGTCCTGGTTTTTGATAGGGTTTTTCAGTTTGGTCGTTAAAACAAACTTCTGGTAACACTACGGACTCAATCAGTCTATGTGAGATCCTCATGGACCGGCCAGTTCAACCTACCTAACTAAACTTCTTGGAAATTACCAAATAACAACGTCTCCCTACAATCTCCAAGCTAATGGATTTGTAGAACATTTCCATAGCAGATTAATTCTTCAATAATGGCTAAAAATGGGAGCAGAGATTGGTGTGAAGAGTTACCGATAGTACTTTTAGGTTTGCGATCGACTTTTAATGAAGATATTTCGGCTACTCTAGCAGAAATGGTTTTTGGACATAATTTGAGGATACCTGGTGAACTTGTTGTCTCAACTTCTGAGAATACAACTTCATCGGAAGTTTTAGGTAGTTTACGTGAACATTTCAACAACGTTAAATCAAATCTACAACATCATGAAAATTCTACAAGTATTTTCGTTCCGAAAGATTTAAAAGAATGTCAATTTGTTTTTGTTCGTGTTTTAAACAAACGCTTCCTAGAAATAAATAATGAAATAAGAAGTTTTTCTAAAGAGTTTGTTTGGACCAAGGTTTTCTATTGATCCCTTGAAATCAGCTATGGTTCATATTTAACATTTTAATGACACAAAAAGAAAAAAGAGATTTACGTCTAATTTCTGGAAGGGGAGTATTTTAGGGTACTGGTAATGGATAAATTGTATTAATTTAATTTAATTTAACTTTGTAAATATATTACTCTGAATTTTGTAACTTTCAATATGTATCCAAATATTTATTTTTCAATTTTGACTTCTTGATTATCAAAACTTTTCCTTCTATAAAATTTGGTTCGAAATAAAATTATTCATAATTACTACATAGTATTTCAACGATTTTTTGTGGATATCTTTGACGGCCCTTTCATGCTCCTCTTTATACGGCTAAATTCTTAAGTGCCGGATTTCTTCATAGTGCTTATGAAGATTACTTCTTCAATCAGATCTCTGTTGGGATGCCCAGGACTCTGGCTAGAAATTAGAAGATATCCGTTGGCTGCTTTTAGCTCGGTATTTCCAATCCACAACAGTTATCTACCCTATCGGAAAATCAACAAAACAAATTGAGTTAGTTCCTCCCATGTGTTTATTCAAGGCTCGGCGAATATATTGGGCAAGCGACCGTCCAATTGCTTAAAAGTAGTGGTGGGCGTTTCTTTGTCTTTACGCCAAGTGCTGCCGACAAGAGAATTGAGAGTTTTGTTACGCCTCTGAACTTTAGGTACAATTGCGGCTGTATGCTCGCCAAAATTTAAATCCTGATCGAACATCACACCCAGTATATTTGGATTTAAGGCAGTCGGTAGCGTAATGCCATCGACGTGGATGTCCAATATGGGTGACATTTGCTTTGTGTACGCTGTAAATACGGTCACCGCGAGTTTGGTTGTTGACGGTGTGAGAGATTTCGCGAGGTGTAAAAACTTGAAAGATTAGGTAAATAGTCGTCGAATTTATAGCATTGCTTATTAATGGATGGGCCTGGAACTGTTAGCATTATCGTGCAGTCATCGGTGTAGAACCCGATGGTAGCTCCTGCTGGTTGGGGAAGGGAGCTTCGATATGTAAAAGTTAAACAAAAAATGAATACCAGCCTGTTCTTCACGTTGTTTAATGCTTCTGGGTTTTAATGCTACGTTCCTGACCTGCACCAAATGCTTTCAAGATTGGTCTTAACATTATTTACATTGCGCCCTTATATTTATTTGTCCGTAAATCTCAAAACTGTCGGGTTGGTTAAGTTTTGTTATGAGGGCGTGCGTGGGAGTTTCCCGCACTTCCACTCGGGGAAATTTTGTCCGTTAACTCAATTCTGATAACTTTTCGATATTAAATCGATACCTTTTTGATAAATTTTCGATAACTCGGCGATAGATAATAGCTATCTTTTATGTCAAATCGATGCCTTTTCGATAGTAAACCCATAATTTTTCGATAATGCATCGAGCACTGTTGATAAAACATCGATAAGTTTTCGATAAATAATATATAACTTTTCGATAAGAAAAAAGTAAAAAACTGATAACGCATTTATAAATTTTTTTTATCGAAAAAAAATTGATAACATATCGATCACTAATCTATACCTATAAATCAAAAGAAACATACATGACAGATTCAAGGAGTTGGCAGTCTCCAGCTGTTAAGTTAGGTTAGAGTGGCCACCGGTGCGAGCACCACTGCATTTAGGCTCAAAAGGTCCCATTGTGATACCACGTGGATCTCTGCCCTACTCAAACCAACAGGTCCATTCAGCAAATATCAGGAATTTATTACGTTCCAACTTAGCCAGATCACAAAGATCGTCAAAAAAGGGATATCCCAGATATTTCTTCCTCTTGCGCCAAAGCGCCGGATAAACGCACAGAAAATGCTTGACTGTTTCTATCTTCTCTTCGTCTTTGCAGCTCCTGCAGTAATCATTATAAGGAGCACCTGGCCGTTGTTTATGCTTCCCGATTGCTATGTGGCCGGTTATAAGGCCAACCACCAGAGATATGTCCCCCCCCCCCCCTTTCGAGAAGTGGGAGATTCCTTGTACGTCTCGCATCCCATTCAGATCACATGAGCTTAGTGTGGTAGCAGGATACGAGATTGCTCCATCTCACACCCGCTTCCCTAAGGAAAATTCCTTTCAAAGTGAGCTTACAGGTAGCGAGCGGCATGCTCAATCCCTTCCAGGATGATAGCGGAACGGATTTGTCGCCTCTTGTTCTCCAGGTGTTACTCCTCGGACACCTGTAATATGACCAAGCAAACCTGGCCGAACTACGATTGTAAGAGAGCAGAGGACCTACTAAATAGGTAAAAACAAACTTTATCAAAACTGCTACAATCAGGGGCTGCTTGCCTGCACGCTGAGTCCCTTTCAACAGCATTTGCAGGAGCTGCGGCGACGAAGGCAGCAAAGAAACAGTCGCGCACTACCTGTGTGAATGCGCAGCTCTGATGCATATAAGGTTTCTAATATGGGTAGTTATATACTAAAGGAAGGAAGTAGCTAAATAAAAAAAAATAAAAAAAAAATAAATGCAAGGCGCGATAACCTCCGAAGAGATCTAAGGCCGAGCTTCTCTTCCAATTTGCGTCGTGCTTCTCTTGCTTTTCCCTACAAATTGGTAGGACGGGACCTACATGTTTTATGCCGACTCCGAACGGCATCTGCAAGGCAGATAAGTTTTCACTGAGAGCTTTTCATGGCAGCAATACACCCGGAGCGCTTGCCAAACACTGCCGAGGGGCGACCCCGCTTAGAAAAATTTTCTTCTAATTGAAAAACCTTATTTCTAAAATTTTGATTTTGCTTTGCCCGGGGTGTGAACCCAGGGCATACGGTGTGGTAGGCGGAGCATGCTACCATCACACCACGGTGGCCGCCGTAGAAGTAACTAAATGCTCTGTAAAAATATCAGCAGGTTCATTGTCCGCACCACATGGTTCGAACGAAGTACCCACTAGCCATACTAAATCAGCAGCAATTGATTCTAGGAGAAACGTGCATCAAAATGGCGCCCCGTGCGCTACTTAGGTTTGGATATTTGCTGTCAGAGCGGCAAAGCAACCAACCAACCAACACACCTCTCACAAAGCGCCAACTCGGCGATAAAAACCCTATAAAACTTCAGTAAAATATTGATAACACGCCGCTCGTTTTCGATCCCGGCTTCGGCTTTGGCTTTTTATCGTTTCGGTTTTCTCCTTTCCTTTACTTTCTTTTCCTTGCCTTGATTTGTTGTCTTATTTCGTTCATACCAACTCTGCTACGTACATTGTTCCCATATAACTCTACAGTGTAGTGATTACATTTACGCTTACATTCTGTACTCCCCCTTACCGTAATAAAAAATGTTTACACCTCAGAAGTTGTACGGAAAGAGTTAATCGTGTAATCGATTTAAGTAATTTTTCACCTTGGTTACCTGCCGTTAAGTCACTTGAACCTTTGGGTCGGACGATGAACTAGCAGATAGTCTTTACGTTGAGTTTTGCAGTTTATTTTAGTCCAGACGGTTTCCAGCTGCCCCTAGTATGAAACCTGATTTGTGCTAGTGCTAGTTATTTGCGTATGTAGATAGTGTGCCGATTTCGCAGCTACTGCATATTTGTTAAATAGGATCCCTATTCTCTCAGCAAAGAGAGCGGGTCTCCGGGCTTACTGCCTGGACAGACGTCTGAAGTATACCAGTTACAGAATGCTATCTCCTGAATCCCGCTATGTAAGTATGTTTTTTTGTTTGATGTGAGTGATGATGCCGTCCACCTCAGGGACATCCATATAGGTCCGCCGTAACAAGATTTTAGTTTTTTTTTTTTTAATTTATTCTGTAATTAATTAATCAATTATTATATGCAATATGTTATTTTTATATATTTATTGTATTTTAGGACCAAAAAACTTTTTGCCCATGGATAAATGGCTGAAGTTAAATAAGAATGGCAATGACGCAGATGATAATGTTACAAACTCTTCTCAGGCAGGACAAAGTATTGCAAAACAGGCATCTAATGTGCGAAAAAGAAAATATGATGAGTTTTTTCTTCAATTTGGCTTTACATTTCAAAATTTTAGTGGTAATGAACAACCTCTTTGTTTGATCTGCAACGAATTATTGGCTTCGGAGAGTATGAAACCATCAAAATTACATGGAAGAGAATATGGCGATGATATTCGAAAAATTCCTTTGTCGACCGACACTGTCTCGAATAGAATTTCTGATATTAAGAAGGATTAATGAGTACAGCTTATTACAAGAATTAAAGAAAGCCCAAAATTTTTAGTTCAGTTGGACGAAACAACTAATATTTTTAAATTGGCTCAGTTGTTAGTATATGTCAGGTACGTTTATAAAGAATGCGTGGGGGAAGAATTGTTATTTTGTCGTCCTATGGAAGACTATACTACAGGGAAAGACATGTATTGTAAAGTTGACGAATTTTTAAAAGCAGAAGGTTTAGAATGGAAAAATTGCTGTGGAATATGCACAGATGATGCAAGAGCGATGACGGGCAAATGTATTGGTTTTAAATCATTTTTTCATGCTGCTCATTATGATCATACTAGCTTTACCGGCGTACGTTGTAACCCCTGAGATCGAATGAATGTTGCGTTATTTTTCTGTTTTGTTTGTTGATAATTTAATTTATTGTTCTGTAAATTGAATTGAATTTTGTTCGCATATTTGGTGAAATTTTCGTTTAAAACATTTTATTATTGTATCTTATTGTAATGCGTGTGGGTACACAATATTTTTGTTTTTTCGTTCGGTGCAAAGATAAACAATTTTTTTTTTTTCGTTCCAACTCTAGAGCAAGCAACATATACATACATACATAGCGGGCCATGGGAAAAGCACGGACCCTCTAAATTTAATCCTGCAACAGTAAGCGATTGTCCTTGTGCTTTTTTGATTGTAATTGCAAAATCAAGGCGTACAGTAAACTGTAAGCGCTTAAAATTGAATGGCAAAACTGTAGGAATCATTGGGATCCGTGGTATGAGCACACCTTCATCTTTGGTTTTACCGCGGATGATTGTTGCTTCGATTACATTCGGCACTAATTTCTAAACGCATTCCATTGCACAATTTTTATGGGTTTAAATTCCGAAGAAGCATGATTGGTGAGCCAATTTTCAAAGTTGTTATATGCGCAGGCATTCCAGGTGGTTCTAAAGAGTTTAGAAATTCAATTGGATAATTCACAATTTTATCTTCATCTGTAACTGTGTCGATCGATTTATATTTCGTCACTTCACCAGGAATTTGGTTGTGAATGCGATCATTGATTTTATTAACATTATCATTTTTTGAAGTTAAGATTGCTCGTTCGAATAGCCAAAAAAAAATTTATTTAAAATTCTAACTCTGAAATATGACAAACCTTCGTCTTGATCGAAGGAACCTATAGCCAAAATTTGGAGAAGGTTGAAGTGTGGGAAATACGTTTCCATAGGGAACACACACACATAATTTTTATTTTTATAGAAGATGTAGATAGACTGAAGCTAACACATTTTTTTAACGACGGCAGATGACTAAACGTCCAATAGGAATAACAGCCAAACTCAACAATGCAGTCAAACTTTAGGTGTTAAAATAACCTAAGTTTGTACTGCAGCCAAAGTTCTAAAAAATCACATTTGTTGGGAAGGTGCCACGCCCCATTCCACATTTTACTGGAGGTGTTAGGACTTAACGTCATATAGCTCCTTACCAATTTTCATTATCCTACCATTACTACATCCAGAGATATGCAGTATGATATATTCCATTTGATGGGAGGTGCAACGCCCCCTTTTTTGCAGTTCCACATTTTCTTGGTGGTGTTAGGGATTGACCTCATATAACTCCTTAATGAATTTCAATGTTCTGGCATGCATACCTTCAAAGTACCAAAGGTTCCATTTGTATGGGAGGTGCCACGCCCCTTTTATATATCGAAATAATTTTTAGCCTAAAACCTTCCCGTTGATCGAAGGAACCTATAACCAAAATTTGGTGATGATTGAAGTGTGGGAAATACGTTTCCATAGCGAACACACACACGGAATTTGATTTTTATATATATACTAGCAGACCCGTCAGACGTTGTTCTGCCCTAAATTTGGTCTATCTGCATACATTTTAATAAGCTTTTTCCATCTAGCCCTGACCTCCCAGCCCCCCCCCCCCCCCCTCTTCACTTTTTCTTAATCCTTTTATTCTTTCCTCCCTCCGTCTTTTTCGCTCCATCTATCTCCCTGCAAAAAGTCGTTGGATCATGTGGTCCACTGGAGTACTTACCATTATACTCCACTGTAATGCAGCAATGGGCCAACTCATGTTTCTACACGAACATATTGTAAGCCGATCATTGCTCGTTTTTAACGATTGTAATCACTACACGATGTTTATTGGACTGTGGGTACTCCATGGATTACTCTTATGTAATGCGGATCTGGAATATATGGTCCGGTCCTAGGACATCGTAATGTTAATTGGACCATATTTTTTGTATAAATTGTGGTTAATTTTGGAGCACTCGCTTGGTCCATAGCGATTACCCCATACATGCATGCATGGAGTACTCGCGATTTTTGCAGGGCTCTATCTTCATCCCACTATATCTCTTTGTCAGTCTCCTTCTCTCTTTTCTCTTCTCTGAATTTTTTCCCATTCTTCTTCATCCCTTATTGCCAATCCCAGAGGGTGGTATGTATTTTGTTCCAGTCCCATTCCGAGTCCCGGTCCCACTCCGAGTCCCAGTCCTAGTCGTAATCCCAGCCCAGCCCGTCTCTGGACTACTTCCCAGAAAAAAAGGACCGTAAATACTAATATGGGCAAATTTATATACCAAATTTCAGGCAAATCGAATAGGTATGTGGGTATTATTAGTTCATGTATTTATTTCGGCTTCGCATGCATATTTATCACTTTTGCCAGGTTGATGGCACTAAATCGAATATCACAATGAAAATTACTTTAAAGCTCTTAGCAACAGCTTTCATTTGATATCCATATTACAGACACATTCTAGGGGTATCCGGGTCCAGGTTTTGGCCTATATTTCGATACCCTAGTCACCCAGGGGTATAAAGATTACTCTGTACTAAAGCACACATCAACAGCTTCAATTTGATACCCATAATGTTAAACCATATCCTAGTGTTACCCTGGTGCACGTTTTGGCCTATATTTCGATACTATAGTCACCTATAGGTATGAAAACTTCCCTGTACTAAAGCTCTCATCAACAGCTTTCATTTGTTATCCAAGTTATCTCCCGTCTCGTGGGAGATGTAAAAAAATTAAAGGTGCGGAGGAACTCACTGTCCTCCGATACTTGTGAAATGAAACAAGGAACGATTTCAGATTAACGTCACAACTTCGTTATTCGTGCCACTTGCACGCTAATTAACTACTGCACTAAACATACGTTGCAACTTACTTAAATAACTTCTTAGCTTAACTAAAATGTTTATATTGCAGTTCCCATGCTTTACCCAGAACTGCTCGCGCGTGTAGACAGGCATTGCTTAGCGTGCGATTCCCATAACTAATGTAAGGTGACCTGATCGATGGTTGCGCGTGTGCCGCGTCAGCGACTTTATCTTATTGAACTAAATAAGTCACATGCTTAGCAACGTGATCGTACGGTGTGCCGTATTATGGTACCTATGCGTGTAACTCCTCCCCCTTTAAAGATCTGCGTCACGTAGATCAAATGTCGGAAAGCGTGGGGCGGAGAAATTTTGTAAAGAGTGATTGCGACCTTCTGGTGATGATTTAGTACTGACGCTTGTGACTGGCAGGCTAAGATCTGAGCGATAAAATTCAGGTGCAGATTTGCCTTTGGGGATCCTATTTATGCTAATGTTTCCTGTCCAATGCGTAGGAATTTGAACCGGTGGAAGGTCTAGTTTCTGTGTGTAACATCTCCACAGCGTTCCGGCAATAAGGGCTATTGTGCAAATCGAGATAGCCTCTGTAACGATAGAATAATTGATTTTTTCATTGATATAGCCTAGATACTTAACATTCTCCATTGTGATGTCGTGGATGTACTCCAAGTTGACTTTCATGGTATGGTTTTTTATGTTAGAAAGTACGGCTGGAAGGGCGTGTACGGTAACAGCTTCATTGCTGGAAAATTCCTGATCGCCAATCTTGATTGTCTCGTTGTTGAATTGAATTACGTATGTGCCATTAATAGTATTTGTGGCATTGTTGCTCCTTATTATGCCCTGGTAATTTGAAATTAAAATGGTGTTTTCGTTTACCAGCTCTATATGGGATCCGTTTCGTCTAATAAATTGACAACTAGCAGCCCCACCTTTTAAGAGTCGTGGCAGGCAGCTGTTTTCTTCCAGAGCAATCAAGGACTCGGAGCTGCATACTGTGGATGAGCCGATAACCATGCAATACTTCGTCAACCCGTATGTCTCCTCTTGATTGACCAGCATTCTGTCGAACGGTAGGTCCACTTGTTTACCAGCGTAGATTCCAGCGCGGGTAATCAGAAGATTGTATTTACTGGCCGTCACTTTCGGCATCGATAGGACGTAGAGTAGAAGTGTCCCGTTTGTGAGGACCGATGGTTGGCCATATTCGATTGCCTCAATTACATTCTGGTATGTGACGGTTTCTGTTTCGGATAGAATTTGGTTCACCTCGTCTATGTCTAACAAGTTGGTATTAACAATTCCACGCTTTGCCAATTAACATGCTCGCACAAATTCATTGACCTTATATTGATGGTTGTTGTTCGCTATTATCTGGTTTTGCTGTGGAGGATGTTACTCCAATCTGTTGCGTCAGGCGATCCTGCCAGCCATTTCCATGCCGACCCAATCCAGTCAATGGATCGGGTGACTCTAGTCTTGCTTGTGCTTCCCATCAACTCTCCGAGTCGTTCGAGTGTTTGGTTGATGTAGTGCTGGGCTAAGAGCTGCTTGTCGGTTCGTTTGATTAGATGACTTGCTAATTTATCTATTTGAGTCACCATCGTGGTATATTTTTGTAGGTCGATGACGTGTATGAGTTTGAATGAGCCCCCTATGATCCACCCATCTCCGCTCTGGATGGTTATTATTAGGGCCTTGTAGTTAAATATGTGTAGTGCGCTGATGGCTGATGCCAGCAGTGGGAATCTACAACGCAATATGTTAATTCAAATTTAATGTAGTTAGTAGTTGTTATGTTCTAAGTAAGTTACGGTTATGTATTTAATAAAAAGGAAAAATATTATTGGTAGTAGGGAGGTATTATTAGTAAGCGGAATTCTTAAAATTAGATTGGTTATCATTAAACTAGCGTCACTGTTTTAGTTTAGGATTTTCGCCTTTCTAGCGATATTAATTTGTTAATGTGTTAGTGGTTTACAAATTATGATTAGTGAGGAAGATTAAAATAAAATTTAAATTTTTACTTTATACTGTTATTACAAAGGGTTTCAAAAATAAAAAGGGACAAAAATTTGGGAAAATTAAAAAGGTGAAAAATTTTGGTTTTTCTTTTTTCATTGTTAACAATTTTTTTGTTTTCCTTCTTTTCTGTGGATTAATATTTTAATTTTTTTTTTTTTTTTATTTGTTTATTTGTTTTTGTTAAAAAAAAATTTGCTTTATTTTTGCTTAGTGGATTAGGCTCATCAGCTCAAATTTTTCTTTTTTTTTCTTTTTCATCTACGGATTAGGCGCAGAGAATTAAATAAATATTTGCTTAGCGGATTAGGCGCATAAGCTCAAATTTTCCTTTTTTCTCCTGGACCAGAGGTGTTAACATTTCTCGAACCAGCTATGGGGAGATCGCCAGAATCCCGCTTGGAAGTAGTGTAGCCATTTGTCAAATTCGATGGCACTACGAGTCTACTAAGGCACGATTTGTCCCACTTACAAGCCCGCTCTTGTTAGATAAACTCCCTCTTGGTGCCAGATCTTTTATAGTTTCTTTTCATGTTTTTGTATGTTTGTTTGTTTTATTGTGTGGGGGTAATTTGTCCCCTTCCTTTTATATTTTTAATGTAGAGTTTATGAATTTTTTTCCCACTAAGTGTGGTGACTGAAACTTTATTGTCTTTTGAAACGACTTCTTTCTTGTATAGAGGTTTTTGCTTCCCCTTTATTTGCTTATCCTTCACGTATATGACGTCATTTTCGTCATAACGCTCCGTTAGCATCCTTTTTTTATTGTGTCTTTTTACCTGAGCCATTTGCTTTTCCCTCAATAGTGCTTTAATTTGGATATTCATTTTTTTGTTCTGGTCAAGGAGTTCTTGAAAGTTGGAGGCTTGTGAGCGATTAAAAAAAATGTCTGTTGGTCTTTTGTTCGTTACCGAGTGGACTGAATTATTATAGCGATCTACAGCTATGATAACAAGTTCTTTGGGCCTGAGGGCTTCATTTTCCGCCTTTAGGCATCTAAAAGTTTCAAGTAACGTAGAGTGAAATCTCTCGATTTGGCCGTTCACCTCACTCCTCTGAGTTGGGGGCGGTAAAGCTGAATTCCTAGAGATTCTAACAAGCTTTGTATCACAGGGCTAATCAATCCGCGTTCGTTATCAGTGACTAAAATTCTAGGGGTGGTGAAATAGTGCAGAAGTTTCACTATTTTTTGCCTAAGGTGCAGGGTTCCTTTGTTTCTGATGTGAAAAAGCTTTGCGAATTTAGAAAATTTATCGATGCAATTCAAAAATTTTTCCCCCTGAATTTCGAATATATCTAAGTGAAGGATCTCGCATGGTCGCGATGGGATTGGTGTAGCCTGTAATTCTGACCTATGGGGGTGCCTGTCGTACTTACTGAGTTTACACGTCTCACAAGCCAGTACATATTTCCTAATTTGACTGCTCATCTTGGGAAAATAGCAACGCTCAAGAAGTTGTTTCCTATTCTCCGTGGCATTACGGTGAGCCTTCCTGTGCTCCTTTGTTATTGCCTCACACACACTATCTGGATTTCTTAAGTCCTCCACAAGAGTTTGCGCTATTCGTACCTTATAGTTGGTAAAATGGTCTAAAAAAACTCTCTGTAGTAGGCCTAACTGATCTTCCAGTATTTTGATACCATTGATGACATCTGTAGTAGGCCTAACTGATCTTCCAGTATTTTGATACCATTGATGACATTTGGGTTCAGTTTTTCTTTCAAAATGCTAATTAGTTCGTTTTCACTAATGTTTTCTATCCCTACGTAGTGGCGTGAGTGTCCAGGGTGCGGTTCTTCGTAGATTTGAAGTCTGCCCCCAAACACAATTTGGTTTCTGAAAACATTTAGCGGTACTTCCACGAAGGGGATCAGGTCTGTGTTATCTTGTTCTGCGCTATGGACTGTATCGGAATCTGATCCCATGGTTGCATTCTGACTACCGACCTCGGATGTGGGCGGAATTGAATACGTCAGTTGATTTACTTGGGTTTTTATATATAATTGTATTCTTCGATCCGGGCTTTCCATCGCTTCAGCTTAGCATTGTAGTTGCGATTGCTGAGGGAGAAAGTTAGTGGTTGGTGGTCAGTGAATATACATATTTTCTTGGCACCATACAAGTAATTTCGCAGATTGTCTAACGCCCAAACGATGGCGAGCATCTCTTTTTCGTTTGTAGCTTACCCTTCCTCTGTGGTTGTTAAGCTTCTTGATATAAACGCAATTGGCTTGTCTTTACCATCATAGTCCTGCGATAATACCGCGCCAATAGCGTAGTCTGAGGCGTATGTTGTTAAGTTAAAGGTTTTTTCGAAGTTGGGAAGTGTTAAGACTTCTGAGGTTGTCAACATTTCCTTGAGGTCATCGAATGCGTTAAGGGCGTCCCTATTTAGTGATATTGGCACTTTTTTGGACTGCGTAGCCTTAACTTGTGCGTGTTCGCCCCTTGTGCGGTTAGTGAGCGGTTTCGCAATTTTGGCGTAGTCCCGAATAAATTTCCTATAGTAAGAAGTTAAACCTAAAAAACTTTTGAGCTCTTTTAGATTTGAGGGTGGCAACAGATTTCTTATCGAATTTATTTTCTTAGGATCTGGCAGGATTCCTTCGGAGGTTATAATATAACCCAGAAATTCAACGCTTCTTTTTAAAAACTGTGTTTTTTTGAGGTTAACTTTGAGTCCCGCGTCTAGTAGTCTAAAAAGAATTGTTTCGATGTCCTCCAAATGGGTGGCCTCGTCCTTGCTGAAGATAATTATATCGTTGATATATACAAAACAAATTCGACCTATAAATTCTTTGAGGACATCGTCTATCATTCTTTGGAAGATAGAGGGCGCATTCTTTAGCCCGAAAGGAAGTCGCAGGAATTGATATTTGCCATTCATGGTGGAAAATGCCGTTTTAGGGATGTCACACTTTTTCATTGGGATTTGATGGAATCCTGACGTTAAGTCCAGTGTGGTAAAATATTTGGCTTCGCCAAGGCTAGCAATAGTCCTGTTGATGTCCGGGATGGGATATGTATCGGGAATCGTTACGGCGTTTAACCTTTTAAAATCAATGACCATCCGGTATTTCTTTTCTTCATCCGAGCCAGATTTCTTTGGGACAATCCATAGGGGGGAGTTATAGGGACTCTTTGACGGACGGATGATGCCTTGTTAAAACAGTTCTTGAATTTGTCTTTCGACCTCTCCACACATATTGACGGGGTAGGGATAGCTTTTGGTGTAAATGGGGATTCGGTTACTGTTTTTATCTCAGCCTGGAGGTTGGTTTGAATTTCCGTGGATTGGTCGACTGGACCGAATAAGGTTTCGTACTTTTCTAGTATCCCATATAGCTTGCTTTTCGTACGTTCGGCGACATAGTTGTCAAGGGGGATGTCTATATTAATGGAGTTAACCTGTTGCGCAGTCTTTCGTTTAAGAGGCAGGAGGATGTCTGGTTTAAGGATGAGGGTATTGAGCTCCCTATCTAACACCGCTTTAATTTCTGAGATTCTGAGAGAGTATCATCCCCTATTATCCCGTCAAATGATTCTGGACCGGGAATACTACCCTGTACTAAAGCACTCATCAACAGCTTTCATTTGTTATCCATATTCTATAAACACATTCTAGGGGTACCCGGCTCCACATTTTGGCCTATATCTCGAGACCCTAGTCACCCACGGGTACGAAAAATACCCCTATCAAAGTACCCATAAACAGCTTCCATTTGATGCCCACATTTTATAAACATAACCCAGGATTACACAGGCCAACGTTGTGATCTCAAGACCCTATCCAGAACGGGATAAAAAGTATCCTATGTCTGTCTCCTGGTTCTAGCTACCCCTCCACCAATTTTCAGCCAAATCTGTTCATCCGTTCTTGAGTTATAAATAGTGTAACTAACACCACTTTCTCTTATATATGTACATACTAGCCTTTACCCGCGGCCCCGTCCGCAAGGAGAAATTTAAATATATGGGCTATTCGCGTTAGCCTGCTTATCAAGATATCTGTTTAAAATTTTGTTTTCTGTCTAATGCATTTTATTTTTGTAATTGAGTAATAAAAAAGAACTAAATGAGCTGATCACCTGACAGGATCCCAAATGATCCCGAAATTATAAAGAAAAAGCTACGAAATGACCCCCACGCAATCGTGGACGGATCCCGAAAACCATCCCGAAATGCCCCGAAAGGGTCTCCAAAAGTTCTCGGAATAGTCCCAAAAAAACCCGAAATGACAACGACACGATCCTAGACGTATCCAGAGAACCACACAGAAATGATACCTGAAGGTGTTCCAAAATGATCCCGAAAAGGTTCCGAAATGACCCTGACGGGCTCCTGGGCGGATCTCAAAAACCGTCCAGAAAATATCCAGGAAGGGTCCCTAAATTATCCCGACATACTTCAGAAAAAGTTCCGAAATGGCTCCGAGGGGATCCATGACGGATCGCGAAAACCATACAGAAATGATTCCGGAAGGATCCCAAAATGATCCCGAAATAGTCCGGAAATGATCCAGATGGGATCCCGCACAGATCCAGAAATGATTCCGGAATGGTCCAAAAACTATCCCGGAAAAGTAACAAAAAAATCCCGAAATGGCTCCTACGGCATCCCGGACGGATCCAGAAATGATCTCGGAAGGGTCCCCAAATGATCCCAAAATGGTCCCGAAATGACCCTGATGGATCCGGCAAACCATCAAGAAATTATGCCGGAAGGGTCCCCAAATGATCCCGAAATAATACAGAAAAAGTCACGAAATGACCCCAGAGGATCTCCAAATGATCCCGTATTAGCCCCGAAAAGGTCCCGAAATAACCCCGACGGGATCCCGGACAAATCCCGAAAACCATCCAGAAATGATGCCGGAAAGGATCCCAAATGATTCCGAAAAAGTCCCGCATTGATTCCGACGAGATCCTGAACGGATACCGAAAACCATCCAGAAGTGATGCCGGAAAGGTCCTCAAATGATCACCTAATAGTCCCAAAATGACCCTGACGGCATCTCGGACAAATCCCGAAATCCATCCAGAAATGATCTTGGGGAGGTCCCAAAATGATCCCGAAATAGTCTCGGAAAAGTCTAGAAATTACCCTGACGAGTTCCCGGACGAATCCTGAAAGCCATCCTTAAATGATCCCGAAAAAGTCCCGAAATGACCCTGACTCCAGAATGATGGCGGAAAGGTCCTCAAATGATCCCCTAATAGTCCCGAAATGACCGTGACGGGATCCCGAACCTATCCCGACAACTATCCAGAAATGATGCCGAAACGGTCCGCAAATGATCCCGTATTACTCGAGAAAAAGTCCCGAAATGACCCCGACGGGATCCCGGACGAATCCCAAAAACCATCCAGAAATGATGCCGGTAGGTATCCCAAATGATCCCGAAGTAGTCCCGAAATGAGCTCGTCGGCATCCCGGACGGATCCCGAAAATTATCCAGAAATGATGCCGGAAAGGTCCCCAGATGATCTCCTAATAGTCCCGAAATTACCCTGGTGGCATCCCAGACGGATCCCGAAAACCATCCAGAAATGATGCCGAAATGGTTCCCAAATGATCCCGTATTAGTCGCGAAAAAGTCCCGAAATGACCCCGACGGGATCCCGGACGGATCCCGAAAACCATCGAGAAATGATGCCGGAAGAGCCCTTAAATAATCCCGAAAAGGTCCCCAAATGACCCCGAGGAGATCCCGGACGGATATCGAAAACCATTCAGAAATGATGACGGTAGGTACCCCAAATTATCTCAAAATAGTCCCGAAATGACCACGTCCGGATCCCGGACGGATCCCGTAAACTATCCAGAAATGATGTCGAAAGGGTCCCCAAATGATCCCGTATTAGTCGAGAAAAAGTTCCGAAATGACCCCGACGGGATCCCGGACGGATCCCGAAAACCATCCAGAAATGATGCCGGAAGAGCCCCCAGATGATCCCGGAAAAGTCCCCAAATGACCCCGACATACTCCAGAAAAAGTTCCGAAATGGCTCCGAGGGGATCCACGACAGATCGCGAAAACCATACAGAAATGATTCCGGAAGGATCCCAAAATGATCCCGAAATAGTCCGGAAATGACCCAGATGGGATCCCGCACAGATCCAGAAATGATCCCGGAATGGTCCAAAAACTATACCGGAAAAGTAACAAAAAATTCCGAAATGGCTCCTACGGCATCCCGGACGGATCCAGAAATGATCTCGGAAGGGTCCCCAAATTATCCCAAAATGGTCCCGAAATGACCCTGATGGATCCGGCAAACCATCAAGAAATTATGCCGGAAAGGTCCCCAAATGATCCCGAAATAAAACAGAAAAAGTTACGAAACGACACCTAGAGGATCCCCAAATGATCCTAGCCCCAAAAAGGTCCCGAAATAACCCCGACGGGATCCCGGACAAATCCCGAAAACCATCCAGAAATGATGCCGGAAGGGATCCCAAATGATTCCGAAAAAGTCCCGCAATGATTCGACGGGATCCCGAACGGATACCGAAAATCATCCAGAAGTGATGCCGGAAAGGTCCTCAAATGATCACCTAATAGTCCCGAAATGACCCTTAAGGGATCCTGGACGGATCCCGTAAACCATCCAGAAATGATCCGGATATAGTCCCGAAGAAGTCCCGAAATGACCCTGACGGGATCTCGAACGCATCCCTAAATGACCCTGACGGGATCCCGGACAGATCCCGAAATCAATCCAGAAATGATCTTGGGAGGGACCCCAAATGATCCCGAAAAAGTCCCGCAATGATTCCGACGGGATCCTGAACGGATACCGAAAACCATCCAGAAGTGATGTCGGAAAGGTCCTCAAATGATCACTTAATAGTCTCAAAATGAACCTGACGGCATCTCGGACTGATCCCGAAATCCATCCAGAAATTATCTTGGGAAGGTCCCAAAATGATCCCGAAATAGTCTCGGAAAAGTCCAGAAATTACCCTGGCGGGTTCCCGGACGAATCCTGAAAGCCATCCTTAAATGATCCCGAAAAAGTCCCGAAATGACCCTGACGGGACCCCGAAAGGATACCGAAAACTATCCAGAAATGATGCCGGAAAGGTCCTCAAATGATCTCCTAATAGTTCCGAAAAGACCCTGACGGCATCCCGGACAGATTCCGAAATCCATTAAGAAATGATCTTGGGAGGGTCCCAAAATGATCCCGAAATAGTCTCGGAAAAGTCCAGAAATTACCCTGACGGGATCCCGGACGAATCCTGAAAACCAATCTTAAATGTTGCCGAAAAGGTCCCGAAATGACCCTGATGGGACCCCGAAAGGATTCCGAAAACTATCCAGAAATGATGCCGGAAAGGTCCTCAAATGATCCCCTAATAGTCCTGAAATGACAGTGACGGCATCCCGAACGGATCCCGACAACTATCCAGAAATGATGCCGAAAGGGTCCGCAAATGATCCCGTATTAGTCGAGAAAAAGTTCCGAAATGACCCCGATGGGATCCCGGACGTATCCCAAAAACCATTCAGAAATTATGCCGGTAGGTATCCCAAATAATCCCGAAATAGTCCCGAATTGACCTCGTCGGCATCCCGGATGGATCCCGAAAATTATCCAGAAATGATGCCGGAAAGGTCCCCAACGGATCCCGAAAACTATACAGAAATGATCCCGGAAGGGTCCCAAAATGATCCCGAAATAGTCCCGAAAAAGTCCCGAAATTACCCCGGCGGGATCCCGGACCGATCCCGAAAACCATCCAGAATACCAAAAACTATTGATTTAGGAAAAAATTTATATTGAGTTATAACAATTTATAGATTTTACACCAGAGGGGGAGATAAAGGGGGGGGGGGCGGAGGGTGTCACTGCTTACTTTGTAAGCCCTCGACTTATTTGACCCCTTGAGTCTGTGATATTGGTGAAGGTCAGTATACGTAAAGTTATAATGTGTAAAAATTATTAAAAAGTAATTGCTCGAAGGGGTCGTGGGACCCCCACCCCTCTTTCCGTGTTCAAAAAAAATTTCGCTAGCAGACTACTGTCTGTGTCCCAAATTTCATCAAAATCCCGTAGCCGTTCTGGCGTGATTCAGTCACAAAGACGAAAAAATATAATAATTAAATTATAACTGTTCCTAGAGGGGCGGCGACCACGCCCCTTTTGAAAAATATATAGCCAGTAGATCCTTCTAGACTATTGGCTATATGTGTGCAAAATTTCATTCAAATCTGTCCAGCCGTTCTTGCGTGATTGAGTCACAAAGACAAACGTCTGGACAAACATCCAAACATCCAAACTTTGCCATTTATAATATACTAGCCTTTACCCGCGGCCCCGTCCGCAAGGAGAAAATAAAATATATGGGCTATTCACGTTAGTCTGCTTATCAAGTTATCTGTTTAAAAATTATTTTTGTCTAATGTATTTTATTTTTGTAATTTAGTAAAAAAAAGATCTAAATGTGCTGATAACCTGATAGGATCCCCCAAATGATCACGAATTTTCCAGAAAAAGCCACGAAATGTCCCCGACGATATCGCGGACGGATCCCGAAAACCGTCCAGAAATGCCGCGGAAGGGTCTCTAAAAGTTCTCGGAATAGTCCCAAAAAACCCGAAATGACGACGACACAATTCTAGACTTATCCAGAGAACCACACAGAAATGATCCGTGAAGGGTACCAAAATGATCCCGAAATAGTCCCGGAAAAGTTCCGAAATGACCCTGACGGGCTCCCGGACGGATCTAAAAAACCATCCAGAAAATATCCAGGAAGGGTTCCTAAATTATCCTGACGTACTCCAGAAAAGTTCCGAAATGACCCCGAGGGGATCCACGACGGATCGCGAAAACCATACAGAAATGATCCTGGAAGGGTCCCACAACTATCCCGAAAAAGTAACAAAAATATCTCGAAAATACTCCTACGGCATCACGGAAGTATCCAGAATTGACCTCGGCAGGGTTCCCAAATGGTCCCAAAATTGTCCCGAAATGACCCTGATGGACCCGGCAAACCATCAAGAAATGATGCCGGAGGGTCCCCAAATGATCCCGAAATAATACAGAAAGAGTCTTGAAATGACCCCTAAAGGGTTCTCAAATGATCACGAAATAGTCCCGAAAAAGTTCCGAAATTACCCCAAAGGGATCCCGGACGGATACCGAAAGCCATCCAGAAATGATGCCGATAGGTACCCCAAATGATCCCCAAAAAGTCCCCAAATGACCCCGACGGGATCCCGGACGGATACCGAGAACCATTCAGATAGGGATGCCGGAAAGGTCCTCAAATGATCCCCTAATAGTCCCGAAAATTACCCTCACGGGATCCCGGACGGATCCCAAAAACCATCCAAAAATGATGCCGGAAGGGACACCAAATGATCCCGAAAAAGTCCCGAAATGACCCCGACGGGATCCCGGACGGATACCGAAAACCATCCAGATAGGATGCCGGAAAGGTCTAAAAATTATCCCCTAATAGTCCCGAAATTACCCTCGCGGGATCCCGGACGGATCCCGAAAACCATCCAAAAATGATGCCGGAAGGGAACCCAAATGATCCCAAAAAAGTCCCAAAATGACCCCGGACGGATCCCAAAAAACCATCCAGAAATGATGCCGGTAGGTACCCCAAATGATATCGAAAAAGTCCCAAAATAAACCCGACGCGATCCCGGACGAATCCCGAAAACCATCCAGAAATGATGCCGGAAGGGAACCCAAATGATCCCGAAAAAGTCCCAAAATGACCCCGACGAACACCGAAAAGGTTCCGAAATGACCATGACTGGCTCCCGGGCGGATCTCAAAAACCATCCAGAAAATATCCAGGAAGGGTCCCTAAATTATCCCGACATACTCCAGAAAAAGTTCCGAAATGGCTCCGAGGGGATCCATGACGGATCGCGAAAACCATACTGAAATGAACCCGGAAGGGTCCCAAAATGATCCCGAAATAGTCCGGTAATGACCCAAATGGGATCCCGCACAGTTCCAGAAATGATCCCGGAAGGGTCCAAAAACTATCCCGGAAAAGTAACAAAAAATCCCGAATGGCTCCTACGGCATCCCGGACGGATCCAGAAATGATCTCGGCAGGGTCCCCAAATGATCCCAAAATGGTCCCGAAATGATCCTGATGGATCCGGCAAACCATCAAGAAATTATGCCGGAAGGGTCCCCAAATGATCCCGAAATAATACAGAAAAAGTCACGAAACGACCCTAGAGGATCCCCAAATGATCCCGTATTAGCCCAGAAAACAATCCAGAAATAATGCCGGAAGGCATCCGAAATGATTCCGACAAAGTCCCGCATTGATTCCGACGGGATCCCGAACGGATACCGAAAATCAATCAGAAGTGATGCCGGAAAGGGTCAAATGATCACCTAATAGTCCAGAAATTACCCTTAAGGGGCCCTGGACGGATCCCGTAAACCATCCATAAACGATCCCGATATAGTCCCGAAGAAGTCCCGAAATGACCCTAACGGGATCTCGAACGCATCCCTAAATGACCATGACGGGATCCCGGACAGATCCCGAAATCTATCCAGAAATGATCTTGGGAGGGACCCCAAATGATCCCGAAAAAGTCTCGGAAAAGTCCAGAAATTACCCTGAGGGGTTCCCGGATGAATCCTGAAAGCCATCCTTAAATGATCCCGAAAAAGTCCCGAATGACCCTGACGGGTCCCCGAAAGGATCCCGAAAACTATCCAGAAATGATGCCGGAAAAGTCCTCAAATGGAGTCCTAATAGTTCCGTAAAGACCCTGACGGGATCCCGAACGGATCCCGACAACTATCTAGAAATGATGCCGAAAGGGCCCGCAAATGATCCCGTATTAGTCGAGAAAAAGTCCCGAAATGACCCCGACGTGATGCCGGACGAATCCCAAATACCATCCAGAAATGATGCCGGAAGGGACCCCCAAATGATCCCGAAAAAGCCCCGCAATTATTCCGACGGGATCCTGAACGGATACCGAAAACCATCCAGAAGTGATGCCGGCAAGGTCCTCAAATGATCACCTATAGTCCCAAAATGACCCTGACGGCATCCCGGACAAATCCCGAAATCCTTCCAGAAATGATCTTGGGAAAGTCCCAAAATGATCCCGAAATAGTCTCGAAAGTCCAGAAATTACCCTGACGGGTTCCCGGACGAATCCTGAAAGCCATCCTTAAATGATCCCGAAAAAGTCCCGAAATGACCCTGACGGGATCCCGAAAGGATTCCGAAAACTATCCAGAAATGATGCCGAAAGGGTCCGCAAATGATCCGTATTAGTCGAGAAAAAGTACCGAAATGACCCCGACGGGATCCCGGACGAATCCCAAAAACCATCCAGAAATGATGCCGGTAGGTATCCCAAATGATCCCGAAATAGTCCCGAAATGACCTCGTCGGCATCCCGGACGGATCCCGAAAATTATCCAGAAATGATGCCGGAAAGGTCCCCAAATGATCCCCTAATAGTCCCGAAATTACCCTGATGGGATCCCGGCCGGATCCCGAAAACCATCCAGTAATGATGCCGAAAGGGTTCCCAAATGATCCCGTTTTAGTCGCGAAAAAGTCCCGAAATGACCCCGACGGGATCCCGAAAACCATACAGAAATGATGCCGCAAGAGCCCCCAAATGATCCCGAAAAGGTCCCCAAATTACTCCGACGAGATCCCGGCCGGATCCCGAAAACCATCCAGTAATGATGTCGAAAGGGTCCTCAAATTATCCCGTATTAGTCGAGAAAAAGTCCCGAAATTACCCCGACGGGATCCCGGACGGATCCCGAAAGCCATACAGAAATGATTCCGGAAGGATCCCAAAATGATCCCGAAATAGTGCGGAATTGACCCAGATGGGATCCCGCACAAATCCAGAAATGATCCCGGAAGGGTCCAAAAACTATCCCGGAAAAGTTACACAAAATTCCGAAATGGCTCCTACGGCATCCCGGACGGATCCAGAAATGATCTCGGAAGGGTCCCCAAATAATCCCAAAATAAAACAGAAAAAGTCACGAAACGACCCATAGAGGATCCCCAAATGATCCCGTATTAGCCCCGAAAAGGTCCCGAAATAACCCGACGTGATCCCGGACAAATCCCGAAAACCATCCAGAAATGATGCCGGAAGGGATCCCAAATGATTCCGAAAAAGTCCCGCAATGATTCCGACGGGATCCCGAACGGATAACCGAAAATCATCCAGAAGTGATGCCGGAAACGTCCTCAAATGATCACCTAATAGTCCCGAAATGACCCTTAAGTGATCCTGGACGGATCCCGTAAACCATCCAGAAATGATGCCGGAAGGGATCCCAAATGATTCCGAAAAAGTCCCGCAATGATTCCGACGGGATCCCGAACGGATACCGAAAATCATCCAGAAGTGATGCCGGAAACGTCCTCAAATGATCACCTAATAGTCCCGAAATGACCCTTAAGTGATCCTGGACGGATCCCGTAAACCATCCAGAAATGATCCCGATATAGTCCCGAAGAAGTCCCGAAAGGACCCTGACGGGATCTCGAACGCATCCCTAAATGACCCTGGCGGGATCCCGGACAGATCCCGAAATCTATCCAGAAATGATCTTGGGAGGGACCCCAAATGATCCCGAAAAAGTCTCGGAAAAGTCCAGAAATTACCCTAACGGGTTCCCGGATGAATCCTGAATGCCATCCTTAAATGATCCCCAAAAAGTCCCGAAATGACCCTGACGGTACCCCGAAAGGATACCGAAAACTATCCAGAAATGATGTCGGAAAGATCCCCAAAGGATCTCCTAATAGTTCCGAAAAGACACTGACGGGATCCCGAACGGATCCCGACAACTATCGAGAAAAAGTCCCGAAATGACCCCGACGGGATGCCGGATGAATCCCAAAAACCATCCAGAAATGATGCCGGAAGGGACCCCAAATGATCCCGAAAAAGTCCCGCAATTATTCCGACGGGATCCTGAACGGATACCGAAAACCATGCAGAAGTGATGCCGGAAAGGTCCTCAAATGATCACCTAATAGTCCCAAAATGACCCTGACGGCATCCCGGACAGATCCCGAAATCCATCAGAAATGATCTTGGGAAGGTCCCAAAATGATCCCGAAATAGTCCCGAAATGACCGTACGGGATCCCGAAAGGATTCCGAAAACTATCCAGAAATGATGCCGGAAAGGTCCTCAAATGATCCCCTAATAGTCCCGAAATGACAGTGACGGGATCCCGAATGGACCCCGACAACTATCCAGAAATGATGCCGAAAGGGTCCGCAAATGATCCCGTATTAGTCGAGAAAAAGTCCCGAAATGACCTCGACGGGATCCCGGACGACTCCCAAAAACCATCCAGAAATGATGCCAGTAGGTATCCCAAATGATCCCGAAATAGTCCCGAAATGACCTCGTCGGCATCCCGGACGGATCCCGAAAATTATCCAGGAATGATGCCGGAAAGGTCCCCAAATGATCCCCTAATAGTCCCGATATTACCCTGATGGGATCCCGGACGGATCCCGAAAACCATGCCGAAAGGGTTCCCAAATGATCCCGTATTAGTCGCGAAAAAGTCTCGAAATGACCCCGACGGGATCCCGGACGGATTCCGAAAACCATTCAGAAATGATGCCGAAAGGGTTCCCAAATGATCCCGTATTAGTCGCGAAAAAGTCCCGAAATGACCCCGACGGGATCCCGGACGGATCCCGAAAACCATCCAGAAATGATGCCGGAAGAGCCCCCAAATGATCCCGAAAAGTCCCCAAATGAGCCCGACGAGATCCCGGACGGATCCCGAAAACCATCCAGAAATGATGCCGGAAGAGCCCCCAAATGATCCCGAAAAAGTCCCCAAATGACCCCGACGAGATCCGGGACGGATCCCGAAAACCATCCAGAAATGATGCCGAAAGGGTTCCCAAATGATCCCGTATTAGTCGCCAAAAAGTCCCGAAATGACCCCGACGGGATCCCGGATGGATTCCGAAAACCATCCAGAAAAGATGCCGGAAGAGCCCCCAAATGATCCCGAAAAAGTCCCCAAATGATTCCGACGAGATCCCGGACGGATCCCGAAAACCATCCAGAAATGATGCCGGAAGACCCCCCAAATGATCCCGAAAAATTCCCCAAATTACCCCGACGAGATCCCGGACGGATCCCGAAAACCACCCAGAAATGATGCCGAAAGGGTCCCCAAATGATCCCGTATTAATCGCGAAAAAGTCCCGAAATGACCCCGACGGGATGCTGGACGAATCCCGAAAACCATCCAGAAATGATGCCTAAAGGGACCCAAAATAACCCCGAAAAAGTCCCGTAATGCTCCAGGCAACCATCAAGAATTTATCTCTCGAAGGTACGCAAATGATCCCGAAAGTACCCCGACGGGATCCCGGACGGATCCCGAAAACCATCCAGAAATGATGCCGAAAATGTCCCAAAATAACCCCGACGGGAGCCCGGACGGATCCCGAAAACTATACAGAAATGATCCCGGAAGGGTCCCAAAATGATCCCGAAATAGTCCCGAAAAAGTCCCGAAATTACCCCGGCGGGATCCCGGACCGATCCCGAAAACCATCCAGAAATGATTCCGGAAGGGTCTCCATATGGGGTGAAGCTAATTATAAAACCATGTTAATAAGGCAGTAGGCGCAGGAGCGAATGAAAAGTTACATAGAAACGTACAGGTAAAGTTAATAAAAGCGTGCTAATAAAAACAATTGAAGGAGGGCGGATGGCGGGGGTAAAAGGAGAGGACCACTGATCGTTCCTCCAAAATTGTCTAGATCTCGATATGTATGTGCCAGATACCAAAAACTATTGATTTAGGAGAAAATTTATATTGAGTTATAACAATTTATAGATTTTACACCAGAGTGGGAGATAAAGGGAGGAAGGTGCGGAGGGTGTCACTGCTTACTTTGTAAGCCCTCGACTTATTTGACCCCTTGAGTCTGTGATATTGGTGAAGGCCAGTATACGTAAAGTTACAATATGTAAAAATTATTAAAAAGTAATTGCTCGAAGAGGTCTTGGGGCCCCCACCCCTCTTTCCATGCCCGAAAAAAATTTCGCTAGTAGACTACTGTCTGTGTCCCAAATTTCATCAAAATCCGTGTAGCCATTCTGGCGTGATTCAGTCGCAAAGACGAAAAAATATAATAATTAAATTATAACTGTTCCTAGGGGGCGGGAACCACGCCCCTTTTCAAAAATATATAGCTTGTAGATCCTTCTAGACTATTGGCTATATGTGTGCAAAATTTCATCCAAATCGGTCCAGCCGTTCTTGCGTGATTGAGTCACAAAGACAAACGTCTGGACAAACATCCAAACATCCAAACTTTGCCATTTATAATATATACTAGCCTTTACCCGCGGCCCCGTCCGCAAGGAAAATTTTAAATATATGGGCTATTCGCGTTAGCCTGCTTATTATCTGTTTAAAATTTTGTTTTCTGTCTAATGCATTTTATTTTTGTAATTGAGTAAAAAAAAAACTAAATGAGCTGATAACCTGATAGGATCCCAAACGATCCCGAAATTATCCAGAAAAAGCTACGAAATGACCCCAACGCTATCGCGGACGGATCCCGAAAACCATCCAGAAATGCCCCGAAAGGGTCTCCAAAAGTTCCCCGAATAGTCCCAAAAAAAACCCGAAATGAGAGCGACACGATTCTAGACGTATGTAGAGAACCACACAGAAATGATCCCTGAAGGTATTCCAAAATGATCCCGAAAAGGTTCCGAAATGACCTGACGGGCTCCCGGGCGGATCTCAAAAACCATCCAGAAAATATCCAGGAAGGGTCCCTAAATTATCCCGACTAACTCCAGAAAAAGTTCCGAAATGGCTCCGAGGGGATCCACGATGGATCGCTAAAACCATACAGAAATGATTCCGGAAGGATTCCAAAATTATCCCGAAATAGTCCGGAATTGACCCAGATGGGATCCCGCACAGATCCAGAAATGATCCCGGAAAAGTAACAAAAAATCCCGAAATGGCTCCTACGGCATCCCGGACGGATCCAGAAATGATCTCGGAAGGGTCCCCAAATGATCCCAAAATGGTCCCGAAATGACCTGATGGTTCCGGCAAACCATCAAGAAATTATGCCGAAAGGGTCCCAAAATGATCCCGAAATAATACAGAAAAAGTCACGAAACGACCCCTAGAGGATCCCCAAATGATCCCGTATTAGCCCCGAAAAGGTCCCGAAATAACCCCGACGGAATGCCGGACAAATCCCGAAAACCATCCAGAAATGATGCCGGAAGGAATCCCAAATGATTCCGTAAAAGTCCCGCATTGATTCCGACGGGATCCCGAACGGATACCGAAAATCATCCAGAAGTGATGCCGGAAAGATCCTCAAATGATCACCTAATAGTCCCGAAATGACCCTTAAGGGGTCATGGACGGATCCCATAAACCATCCAGAAATGATCCCGATATAGTCCCGAAGAAGTCCCGAAATGACCCTGGCGGGATCTCGAACGCACCCCTAAATGACCCTGACGGGATCCCGGACAGATCCCGAAATCCATCCAGAAATGATTTTGGGAGGGACCCCAAATGATCCCGAAAAAGTCCCGCAATGACTCCGAGGGGATCCTGATCGGATACCGAAAACCATCCAGAAGTGATGCCGGAAAGGTCCTCAAATGATCACCTAATACCAAAATGACCCTGACGGCATCTCGGACTGATCCCAAAATCCATCCAGAAATGATCTTGGGAAGGTCCCAAAATTATCCCGAAATAGTCTCGGAAAAGTTCAGAAATTACCCTGACGGGTTCCCGGACGAATCCTGAAAGCCATCTCTAAATGATCCCGAAAAAGTCCCGAAATGACCCTGACTGGACCCCGAAAGGATCCCGAAAACTATCCAGAAATGATGCCGGAAATGTCCTCAAATGATCACCTAATAGTTCCGAAAAGACCCTGACGGGATCCCGAACGGATCCCGACAACTATCTAGAAATGATGCCGAAAGGGCCCGCAAATGATCACGTATTAGTCGAGAAAAAGTCCCGAAATTAACCCGACGGGATGCCGGACGAATCCCAAAAACCATCCAGAAATGATGCCGGAAGGGACACCAAATGATCCCGAAAAAGTCCCGCAATAATTCCGACGGGATCCTGAGCGGATACCGAAAACCATCCAGAAGTGATGCCGAAAAGGTCCTCAAATGATCACCTAATAGTCCCAAAATGACCCTGACGGCATCCCGGACAGATCCCGAAATCCATCCAGAAATGATCTTGGGGGGGGTCCCAAAATTATCCCGAAATAGTCTGGGAAAAGTCCAGAAATTACCCTGACGGATCCCGGACGAATCCTGAAAACCAATCTTAAATGATGCCGAAAAAGTCCCGAAATGACCCTGATGGGACCCGGAAAGGATCCCGAAAACTAACCAGAAATGATGACGGAAAGGTCCTCAAATGATCTCCCAATAGTTCCGAAAAGACCCTGACGGGATCCCGAACGGATCCCGACAACTATCCAGAAATGATACCGAAAGGGCCCGCAAATGATCCCGTATTAGTAGAGAAAAAGTCCCGAAATGACCCCGACGGGATGCCGGACGAATCCCAAAAACCATCCAGAAATGATGTCGGAAGGGACCCCAATGATCCCGAAAAAGTCCCGCAATTATTCCGACGGGAATCTGAACGGATACCGAAAACCATCCAGAAGTGATGCCGGAACGGTCCTCAAATGCTCACCTAATAGTCTCAAAATGACCCTGAGGGCATCCCGGACAAATCCCGAAAACCATCCAGAAATGATGCCGGAAGAGCCCCAAATGATCCCGAAAAAGTCCCCAAATGACCCCGACATACTCCAGAAAAGGTTCCGAAATGGCTCCGAGGGAATCAACGACGGATCGCGAAAACCATACAGAAATGATTCCGGAAGGATCCCAAAATGATCCCGAAATAGTCCGGAAATGACCCAGATGGGATCCCGCACAGATCCAGAAATGATCCCGGAAGGGTCCAAAAACTATCCCGGAAAAGTAACAAAAAATCCCGAAATGGCTCCTACGGCATCCCGGACGGATCCAGAAATGATCTCGGAAGGGTCCCCAAATGATCCCAAAATGGTCCCGAAATGACCCTGATGGATCCGGCAAACCATCAAGAAATTATGCCGGAAGGGTCCCCAAATGATCCCGAAATAAAACAGAAAAAGTCACGAAACGACCCCTAGAGGATCCCCAAATGATCCCGTATTAGCCCCGAAAAAGTCCCAAAATGACCCTGACGGGATCCCGAAAGGATTCCGAAAACAATACAGAAATGATGCCGGAAAGGTCCTCAAATGATCCCCCAATAGTCCCGAAATGACCGTGACGGGATCCCGACAGCTATCCAGAAATGATGCCGAAAGGGTCCGCAAATGATCCCGTATTAGTCGAAAAAAAGTCCCGAAAGGACCACGACGGGATCCCGGACGAATCCCAAAAACCATCCAGAAATGATGCCGGTAGGTATCCCAAATGATCCCGAAATAGTCCCGAAATGACCTCGTCGGCATCCCGGACGGATCCCGAAAATTATCCAGAAATGATGCCGGAAAGGTTCCCAAATGATCCCCTAATAGTCCCGAAATTACCCTAATGGGATCCCGAACGGATCCCGAAAACCATCCAGAAATGATGCCGAAAGGGTTCCCAAATGATCCCGTATTAGTCGCGAAAAAGTCCCGAAATGACCCCGACGGGATCCCGGACGGATCCCGAAAACCATCCAGAAATGATGCCGGATGAGCCCCAAAATGATCCCGAAAAAGTCCCCAAATGACCGCGACGAGATCCCGGACGGATCCCGAAAACCATCCAGAAATGATGCCGGAAGAGCCCCCAAATGATCCCGAAAAAGTCCCCAAATTAACCCGACGATATCCCGGACGGATCCCGAAAATCATCCAGAAATGATGCCGGAAGAGCCCCCAAATGATCCCGAAAAAGTCCCCATATGACCCCGACGAGATCCCGCACGGATCCCGAAAACCATCCAGAAATGATGCCGTAAGGGTCCCCAAATGATCGCGAAATAGTCCCGAAATGATGCCGGAATAGTCCCGAAAATGTTCCAAAATAACCCCGACGGGATCCCGGACGGATCCCGTAAACTATACAGAAATGATCCCGGAAGGGTCCCAAAATTATCCCGAAATAGTCCCGAAAAAGTCCCCAAATTAACCCGACGATATCCCGGACGGATCCCGAAAATCATCCAGAAATGATGCCGGAAGAGCCCCCAAATGATCCCGGAAAAGTCCCCATATGACCCCGACGAGATCCCGGACGGATCCCGAAAATCATCCAGAAATGATGCCGGATGAGCCCCAAAATGATCCCGCAAAAGTCCCAAAATGACCCCGACAGGATCCCGGACGGATCCCGTAAACCATCCAGAAATGATGCCGGAAGAACCCCCAAATGATCCCGAAAAAGTCCCCAAATGACCCCGACGATATCCCGGACGGATCCCGAAAACCATCCAGAAATGATGCCGGAAGAACCCCCAAATGATCCCGAAAAAGTCCCGAAATGACCCCGACGATATCCCGGACGGATCCCGAAAACCATCCAGAAATGATGCCGGAAGAGCCCCCAAATGATCCCGAAAAAGTCCCCATATGACCCCGACGAGATCCCGCACGGATCCCGAAAACCATCCAGAAATGATGCACGGATCCCGAAAACCATCCAGAAATGATGCCAGAAGAGCCCCAAATGATCCCGAAAAATCCCAAAATGACCCCGACATACTCCAGAAAAGGTTCCGAAATGTTCAGAGGGAATCAACGACGGATCGCGAAAACCATACAGAAATGATTCCGGAAGGATCCCAAAATGACCCCGAAATAGTCCGGAAATGACCCAGATGGGATCCCGCACAGATCCAGAAATGATCCCGGAAGGGTCCAAAAACTATCCCGGAAAAGTAACAAAAAATCCCGAAATGGCTCCTACGGCATCCCGGACGGATCCAGAAATGATCTCGGAAGGGTCCCCAAATGATCCCAAAATGGTCCCGAAATGACCCTGATGGATCCGGCAAACCATCAAGAAATTATGCCGGAAGGGTCCCCAAATGATCCCGAAATAAAACAGAAAAAGTCACGAAACGACCTCTAGAGGATCCCCAAATGATCCCGTATTAGCCCCAAAAAAGTCCCTAAATGACCCTGACGGGATCCCGAAAGGATTCCGAAAACAATACAGAAATGATGCCGGAAAGGTCCTCAAATGATCCCCTAATAGTCCCGAAATGACCGTGACGGGATCCCGACAACTATCCAGAAATGATGCCGAAAGGGTCCGCAAATGATCCCGTATTAGTCGAAAAAAGTCCCGAAAGGACCACGACGGGATCCCGGACGAATCCCAAAAACCATCCAGAAATGATGCCGGTAGGTATCCCAAATGATCCCGAAATAGTCCCGAAATTACCTCGTCGGCATCCCGGACGGATCCCGAAAATTATCCAGAAATGATGCCGGAAAGGTTCCCAAATGATCCCCTAATAGTCCCGAAATTACCCTAATGGGATCCCGGACGGATCCCGAAAACCATCCAGAAATGATGCCGAAAGGGTTCCCAAATGATCCCGTATTAGTCGCGAAAAATATCCGAAATGACCCCGACGGGATCCCGGACGGATCCCGAAAACCATCCAGAAATGATGCCGAAAGGGTTCCCAAATGATCCCGTATTAGTCGCGAAAAAGTCCCGAAATGACCCCGACGGGATCCCGGACGGATCCCGAAAACCATCCAGAAATGATGCCGGATGAGCCCCAAAATGATCCCGAAAAAGTCCCCCAATGACCCCGACGATATCCCGGACGGATCCCGAAAACAATCCAGAAATGATGCCGGAAGAGCCCTCAAATGATCCCGAAAAAGTCCCCATATGACCCCGACGAGATTCCGCACGGATTCCGAAAACCATCCAGAAATGATGCCGGAAGGGTCCCCAAATGATCGCGAAATAGTCCCGAAATGATTCCGGAATAGTCCCGAAAATGTTCCAAAATAACCCCGACGGGATCCCGGACGGATCCCGTAAACTATACAGAAATGATCCCGGAAGGGTCCCAAAATGATCCCGAAAAAGTCCCGAAATTACCCCGGCGTAATCCCGGACCGATCCCGAAAACCATCCAGAAATGATCCCGGAAGGGTCTCGATATGACCCTTACGGGATTACAAATAAAGTGAAGCTAATTATAAAACCATGTTAATAAGGCAGCAGGCGCATTGGAGCGAATAAAAAGTTAGATAGAAACATACAGGTAAAGCTAATAAAAGCGTGCTAATAAAAACAATTGATGGAGGGCGGATGGCGGGAGTAGAGGAGAGGACCACTGATCGTTCCTCCAAAATTGTCTAGATCTCGTTCTGTATGTACCAGATACCAAAAACTATTGATTTAGGAGAAAATTTAGATTGAGTTACAACAATTTATGGATTTAACACCAGAGGGGGAGATAAAGGGGGGCGGGCGGAGGGTGTCACTGCTTACTTTGTAAGCCCTCGACTTATTTGACCCCTTGAGTCTGTGATATTGGTGAAGGCCAGTATACGTAAAGTTATAATGTGTAAAAATTATGAAAAATAATTTCTCGAAGGGTCGTGGGACCCCCACCCCTCTTTCCATGTTCGAAAAAAATTTCGCTAGTAGACTACTGTCTGTGTCCCAAATTTCATCAAAATCCGTGTAGCCATTCTGGCGTGATTCAGTCGCAAAGACGAAAAAATATAATAATTAAATTATAACTGTTCCTAGGGGGCGGGGACCACGCCCCTTTTGAAAAATATATAGCTAGTAGATCCTTCTAGACTATTGGCTATATGTGTGCAAAATTTCATCCAAATCGGTCCAGCCGTTCTTGCGTTATTGAGTCACAAAGACAAACGTCTGGACAAACATCCAAACATCCAAACATCCAAACATCTAAACATCCAAACATCCAAACATCTTAACATCCAAACTTTGCCATTTATAATATATATTAGATTAGATATTAGATATACATCACATTAGAAACTTCAAAAATAACAGTATTTCTCCACTATTTAATGGATGTTATTATACAATCTACAAAACTTCAATCACTCTATTAAAAAAAGCGCATGAAAATCCGTTGCGTAGTTTTAAGGGTTTAAGCATTCAAAGCAGGCATGCTTAACCAACGAACCGATATCATTTCGTTACGATAATTAACGTTAATAAACGAAACAAAGTCATTTCTTTCGCTTATTAACGTTAAGAACGTCAAATTAACGAAATGATTTTGCTTCGTTTTCTGCCATATCAAAACGAAATCAAATCGTTTATGTTGATTTATTAATTTCAAACTATGCTGGCAAAGCTGATTGATGGCGGAGTCATTAAATGTGAAAGCACTAGCCAAGCTGATTTCAACTTTTCTCACGAACTTTGACAGTACGAACATTTCTCAGAGTATTTTTGACATTACCACCAACGAATTACACAAACAAATTACATGGAGTTTGTGTGTGTATGTCCGCTCGCCTCACCTTACGGCTTCACCATGGTTATAGCATTGCCAGCACAATTCAAACATAAAGTATCACGTTTTGGTTAACGAAAGCTTTTCGTTTCGGTTAAAAACGAGATACAATTTATCTTGATAATTTCTTTATCGATAATATTTCGAAGTGTTTCAACGGAAACGGTGGAAATTTTTTGATAAACGATTAGCTTAACGTTAAGGTGCATCCCTGATTCAAAGGGACATGGGACTGAAAAAGCGACTTTGTTTTATAATATGAAGTGATAGTGATACATGCAAAAATACCAAAAAATAAAACTTTTTTGAAGAATTTTAAGGAAATGTTTAATATTTTTAACGAAAGATTATTTTTCAATAGATGTATGCATTCTTAAAGATTTATGTTGCATTAATAATTAACCATTTATGTTACATAAATATGTATGTACATACCTATGTCAAACTGATATGATATGAAAATACATACATATGTACATTCATACATGCCTATAAACCTACGCCCGAATTTAAATAACGCAGCGAATGCTATGTACATATGTACGTATGTGTCGCATCATGCTTAACTCAAAAGCAATTAGCGCGAACAGTTGACACCGAACAATCACACACACGAATTTTTTGGTAAAAATGTTACTATTGTTTAAACAATTTGGCTGATATAAGAAAGGAATCAAGTATCTTTTTTTGATGCAGATCGAAGGTAAATATTTCAAAGTTTTACTGAAAAGTAGAATTTTTTAAATCCATCCATCCGTTTATGAGTTATAGCTGTGTAAACAAAAATTGTATGATTTTTTACTACATTTTGTCAATTTGCCACGCCCCTATAATATATATCTTCATATTATATTAACTGTACCATCTCTCGTAGCTAAGCTTTCAAATGCAAAAACCGTTTTAAAATCGGAGCATTCTGTGTGAAGTTATGTGCATACATGGCATTTAGCGACTTTATTTTATAAGATTTACTAGCAGACCCGGCAGACATTGTTTTGCCCTAAATTTGGTCTATCTGCATACATTTTAATAAGCTTTTTCCGTCTAACTCTGCCCTCCCCCTCTTCACTTTTTCTTAATCCTTTTATTCACTCCTCCCTCCGTCTTTTTCGCTTCATCTATCTCTATCTTCGTCTCGCTCTATCTCAGTCTCCTTCTCCTTCCCTCTTTTTTCTTATCTCAAATTCTTCTCATTCTTCTTCATCATTTATTGCCAGTCCAAGAGGGTGGTATCTATTTTGTTCCAGTCCCATTCCGAGTCCCAGTCCCACTCCGAGCCTCAGTCCCAGTCCGTCTCTGGTCTACTTCCCGGAAAAAAGGATCGTAAATACTAATATAGGCAAATTTATATACCAAATTTCAGGCAAATCGAATAGTACGTATGTAAATAGGTATGTGGGTATTATTAAATCATGTCTTTATTTCGGTTTCGCATGCATATTTATCAGTATTGCCAGGTTGATGCGACTAAATAGAATATCACAATGAAAATTCCTTTAAAGCTCTCAGCAACAGCTTTCATTTGATATCCATATTACACGCACATTCTAGGGGTATCCGGGTCCACGTTTTGGCCTATATATCGAGACCCTAGTCACCAATAGGTATGAAACTTACCCTGTACTAAAGCACTCATCAACAGCTTTCATTTGATATCCATATTGTATAAACTATCTCTCTAGGGGTACACGGGCCCACGTTTTGGCCTATATCTGGAGACCCTAGTCACGTTTTGGCCTATATTTGGAGACCCTATGCAAATTACCCTCTATTAAAGCACTCATCAACAGCTTTCATTTGATACGCATAATGTAAAAACACATCCTAGTGTTACCTTGATCCACGTTTTGGCATATATCTCGAGACCCTAGTAACAAATAGGTATGAAACTTACCCTGTACTAAAGCACTCATCAACAGCTTTCATTTGTTATCCATATTGTATAAACACATTCTAGGGGTACCCGGTTTCACGTTTTGGCCTATATCTCGAGACCATAGTCACCAATAGGTATGAAACTTACCCTGTACTAAAGCACTCATCAACAGCTTTCATTTGATATCCATATTGTATAAACTCTCTCTCTAGGGGTACACGGGCCCACGTTTTGGCCTATATCTGGAGACCCTAGTCACGTTTTGGCCTATATTTGGAGACCCTATGCAAATTACCCTCTATTAAAGCACTCATCAACAGCTTTCATTTGTTATCCATATTGTATAAACACATTCTAGGGGAACCCGGGTCCACGTTTTGGCCTATATCTCGAGACCCTAGTCACCAATAGGTAGGAAAACTACCCTTTACTAAAGCACTCATCAACAGCCTTCATTTGATATCCATATTGTATAAACTCTGTTTAGGGGTACACGGGCTCATGGTTTGGCCTATATCTTGAGACCCTAGTCACCCAGGGGTATGCAAATTATCCTATACTAAAGCACTCATCAACAGCTTTCATTTGTTATCCATATTGTATAAACACTTTCTAGGGGTACCCGGGTCCACGTTTTCGCTTATATCTCAAGACCCTAGTTACCCGCGGGTACGAAAAATACCCCGTATCAAAGTACTCATAAACAGCTTCCATTTGATACCCATATTGTACAAACATATCCCAGGATTACCCAGATCCACGTTTTGATCTCAAGACCCTAGCCAGAACGGGATAAAAATTATCCTATGTCTGTCTCCTGGTTCTAAGCTACCCCTCCACCAATTTTCAGCCAAATATGTTCAGCCGTTCCTTCCTCTTCAATCACTCTTTATTAAAAAAAGCGCATCAAAATCCGTTGCGTATTTTTAAAGGTTTAAGCATTCAAAGGGACATAGGGACAGAAAAAGCGACTTTGTTTTATACTATGTAGTGATGTACATCCATACATACCTATAAACCTACGCCCGAAGATAAATAACGCAGCGAATGCTATATATGTACGTATGTATGTGTCGCATCATCCTCACTCAAAAGCAATTAGCGCGAACAGTTCACAGCAAACAACCATACAAACACATTTTTTGGTAAAAATGTTACTTTTGTTTAAACAATTTGGCTGGTATAAGAAAGGAATCAAGTATTTTTTTTGATGCAGATCGAAGGTAAATAGTTCAAAGTTTTATTGAAAAGTAGAATTTTTTTAAATCCATCCATCCGTTTATGAGTTATAGCTGTGTAAACAAAAATTTTATGATTTTTTACTACATTTTGGCAATTTGCCACGCCCCTATAATATATACCTTCAAATTATATTAACTGTACCATCTCACGTAGCTAAGCTTTCAAATGCAAAAAACCGTTTTAAAATCGGAGCATTCTGCGTGAAGTTATGTGCATACATGGCATTTAGCGACTTTATTTTATAAGATTTATAGATAGATATAACTTTTACTCACTGCCTTATTTAGCGAGAGGCTCTTGCAGCAAAAAAATTTACAACAAAATTGAACGATGTGCTTCAGGATGCTGTTAAGATCATACATTTTATTAGGAGCCATGCCCTTAACAGCCGCTTATTTTCAAATCCCTGTAAGGATACGGATTCCAACTACACAACTTTGTTATTACATGCAGAAGTAAGATGGTTGTCAAGAGGTCAAAGTTTAAGAAGATTATTGTTATTAAAGGACGAGATCGAAATATTTTTAACCAAACAAAAATGTGAACTTGCTGCTTTTTTTCAAAATGTCTTATGGCTATACAAGCTGTGTTATTGTCAGATATTTTTGCGAAGTTAAACGATCTCAACTTGTCTCTTCAAGGAAAAAATTGCGATATATTTACTTCAAATGATAGAATTGAAAGTTTTATTAAAAATATCAACATTTGGAAATGTAGGGTCGAAAAAAATTCGTTCAAAATGTTTTCCAGTGTCCACAACTTTATAATCGAGAAAATTCATTGTAAAACTTTTATTGCAAAAATTATTGTAGATCATTTAAAAGCGCTAGAAATACAGTTCCGTACTTATTTTATATTAAATATTGATTTCCAAAAAAGAGTTTGGATTCAAAAGCCGTTTTGGCTTGGCTTACGTGAGATTGATCACCTGCCACTTAAAGCTCAAGAGGAATTTGCTGAGCTTTCGAGTGATTCAAACTTAAAATTATAATTTCAGAAAAAGACCTTGACTGAATTCTGGATCGGGACTAGAACTGAATTTCCCACAATCGCTGATATGGCGTTAAATGTGCTTCTGCCATTCAACACCACATATTTATTGTGAAGTTACTTTCTCAGCTTTAACTCATATTAAATCCTAATATCGTTCAGCGCTAAAAAATGTTGAAGAGGTCTTACGTCCAGCAGTTTCAAACATTCCACCAATAAAAAACAGGCACATCCATCTCATACATTTTTTTACTTATATTCGAGCGAACTAAGGCGGATAGAATCCACTTTTATTTTTGAAACTATAATAAATACAATTTTATAATTTTTATAGATTTTTGTCGGGATGTCGGTGACCAAGAACTGCCAACCCCCTAATCCAGGGTGTTATGCGGACCGTGCCTATTGGACGATTTGCAGCCATGTGATAAATTCGGCTGTATTCGAACGGAGCCTTCCCGATACCGGGCCACCTCGGGAAGTATTGATGGCCTTACCATAATAAGGGGCGCTGCTATGGCGGACGGTTCTTTCCCCGTATATAACTGGGAACGCTGATCCCGCCTTTCGGGCAGGTGGTCGTACGACCAAGATGAACGACTCATTACCTGATTGTAATAAGGACGATGTAAAGAGGAGGACGGAGTCGCAATCCAAGGACGACAAATACGAATTAAGCGATGCGTCGGACTCGGGGAGCGAGAGTAGTGCTGATTCAATTAACTCCATGTTGGAGAAGCACACAAATGAAAACGGAGTAGAAGAGTGGAGAAGGGTACGGAGCAGAGGAAGTAAAAGAGCTCTCTCGCAGTACCATGCAGCACTCAGAATTGTACAACGCTTGGGAGCAGTGGTCGACCCAACAGAAGTGGAGATCGAGCGCTTGGAATGGGCCCTGAAGCGTTAGAAGTAGGTCGAAGGCAGTTCAAAAAGTTTGCTGCGAGAAATCCTCGGTTCTGCAACCGGTATGAGGAGGAAGAAGCGTGGAATGGCAGAATGAAGCGGCAACGTTCTGCGGAAGGCGACAAGCCTGCTTTCAAGAGACAGAAAGGACCCAGTCCTAGAGCCGCGAGGCAGGGCAGTCGCATAGACAAGACAAGTAGGCCCAAAGCTGTAAGACAGATGGGCTCCAATAGCGAGGTAGCAACTACCTCGAAAGCTGAGAATCAGAGGGAAGTTCCAACTACGGAAGTAGGAGATAAGCCAAAGGGAGATAACGCTAAGACTCCGGCTTTCTCGGAGTCGCTAAAGGGAGTTAACACCAAGACTCCAGCTTTCTCGGAGGTGCCAAAGGGAGATAACACTAAGACTCCTGCTTTTCCCGAGAGGATTAGTGATGTGGCAAAGCAGTCACTGACTGTGGCGCAGGTTGATCGTAGCAGTCCTTTCGGACAAATGACTACTGAGAGGTGCAGATCTGTGGAAAGGGAGCTTATTAGCTGAATGCTTAAGATAATGCCGGAGGAACCAAGTAAGCCCCTTCCAACCTTTGATTCGGCGGTATAGTATAATGGTGTGAAGATGATAGCGCGCAGCAACATCGCGAGCTTGCGTTGGTTGGAGGAAGTGGTTCCAAACCTCCAAAGGCAAGGCACGAACGCGCGGTTTGAGGTGGTGGATAAAGCGCAAATCCCCACGGTACCAAAAGTTAAGGTATGGATACCATGCGTGATGAAGTCGGAGGATACACTGCGACTTCTGCAGAATTAGAATCCGAATATACCGACACAGGAGTGGAAGGTACTTACTGTATCTCGGCCTACCGAGGATGGTCAGTTCTACATCTTCCGAATAAACAAGCAGGCGGAGGATATTTTGTACACGCAGCTTGGCAAAATGTCCTTTGGCACTGGCAAAATTTACATGCGACTCAGGAAAAGAAGTTCCGAGGATAAAAACCCTAACACGCTAGAGGTGGGCGAAGTCGAAAAGGACTTCAAAAGCCTAAGGGAAATAAGACAGGTGGAGGTCTCCGAGGTCACCACCAACGTGCTAGAAGAGGACCAACCGCTAAATGGTGCTGTGACTCGCACAGAGGAACACCCGGCACAACAGTCACGAGAGGCTGAAGGGGGCCTCGAATACTCTAAACCAAAAAAGCAAGGGGAGGACGACGACGTCTGGACGGAGGTGATGGAGGGGGAAAAACAGCCCAATGGCGTTGCGAGTCCTACAGATAAACTTCAAACACAGTAAAGTGGCGTCGAGCGAACTCCTCCTAACTCTAGCGGAGGGTTCGTTTGAAGTGGCGCTGATCCAGGAGCCGTGGCTCTCATCGGGAGGAAAGGTTTCTGGACTTAGCGCGCGCAGGTTTGGCGTTTACTACGCACAAACGGAAGGACGGGTGCGAGCTGTAGTTATGGTAAGGAGACATATATGCTGCCTAATTACACCACTGAGGATCTCGTAGCAGTGGTCGTTGAGCAAAAGAATAAGCAGGCATTTATCCTGGCGTCTTGCTACATGGACTATGCTGCGGAGGTTCCACCGATGGAGTGCAAAAGGCTAGTACAGGAGGAAGGGCGCAAAGGGCGGTTGGTCATAGGCGCAGATGCAAATACACACCACAATGCGTGGGGAGGAGCAGATACGAACGAGAGAGGCGAATCCCTATTTTGTTACATCCTGCCAACCAATTTGCAGATAGCCAAGAGGGGAAATCTCCCTACATACATTGGCCCAACATGCAGCAATTTTCTGAATATTATATTGAGCACCGAGCGTGATATATCAAGGTATGATTGGATGGTTCCTCCTAAAGAGGGTAGAGAAGGGAGGAACCTTTAGAAACCCTAGGTCAACGAACTGGACTAAATTCCATAAACATGTAGAAACAAAACTGGGACATCCCAAAGAGGTTGCTAATGTAGAGGAACTGGAGGAGTCGAATGAATTCCTAACAAGGACGCTTATGACTGCGTATAACAAAGCTTGCCCTCTAAGAAGATTCAGAGGAAAAGCAAAGCCGCCATGGTGGAGCAATGAGCTGAGTCTTCTAAGAAGACACGTAAAAGAAATGTTTAAGTTCGCAAAGACCGCGGAAAGCGAAGCGTGTCGGGACGAGTACAGGAATCTACTGAGGATCTACAAGCGTGAAATTACCAGGGCGAAGAGAAACTCCTGGAAAAGTTTCTGTACGGACATAGAGTGCTCCAGCGAAACAGCACGGTTGAAAAAAGTCCTAGCAAAGGGAAACATAGTCCAGGGACCAATAAAGAAAGAGGACGGGGAATGGTCACGTAATAGTGAGGAAACCCATGAGGTGCTTCCCGATACACATTTCCCATCGGGAGATGGTTTAGAAGAGCCAGCAGACATCACTCACACTTCGATCACTAAGCTAGTAGTGCCATGATTGGTGACTGATACCAAGATCGAGTGGGCAGTGAAGACGTTTTCTAAGTTTAAATCGCCGGGCCCAGATGGTATATTCCCGGCCATACTACAAGTCTCAAGTAGGGCGGTCGTGGAATGGTTTAAAATAATATTCGATGGGTGCATAAGACCGAATCATGTACCGCACTCTTGGAGAACTGCTCGTGTAGCTTTTCTACCAAAGGCGAGGAAGATCGGTCACGTGTATCCCAAAGACTATATACCTATTATCTTAACATCATTTCTGCTCAAAACCTTTGAGAGGCTGATAGATGTGTACATAAAGTCCAACGTGGATGAAAAGCTGCTCTCCACAACACAGCATGCGTACACCAAAGGCAAGTTGGTAGACACCGCATTGCATAGGGTGGTAATAAACATAGAGAAATCCCTGGAATATAAGCAGTATGCTCTAGGAGTCTTCTTGGACATTGCCGGGGCTTTCAACAATGTTGCAAAATGGGCGATTATGGATGGTCTTAATTACATTAAAGTACATCCTGCCTTAATCAGATGGATCGGCTGCATGTTAAGTTGCAGAAAGATTACATCACAATGGCGATTTTACGAGGCCACAAAATCAGTAGACAGGGGCACGCCGCAGGGAGGGGTGCTATCACCTCTGCTGTGGACGCTGGTCATCAACCAGCTGCTCAGGCAATTCGATGAGGGACCCGTAAATCTTACGGCTTACGCAGATGACGTTGCAATTGTCATAAGTGGAAAGTGCCTTCCAACGATTAGTTCTTTGATGGATCGGGCGCTTCGGGATATTCATACCTGGGCATCTAATGTCGGGTTGAAAGTCAACGCGGAGAAGACGGATATGGTCTTGTTTACAAAGAGGTACAAGGTCCCAAATTGGACAAGGCCTAAGTTAGGAGGGGTGACCTTACAGGAGAAACCTTGCACAAAATATTTAGGAATCATCCTAGACAGTAAGCTGTCATGGAAGCTCAACGTGGAGGAGAGGGTCAAGAAGGCCTCAACGGCACTTCATGCATGTAAACGAATGCTGGGGTGTACGTGGGGCCTATCGCCCTCTTTTTCTCATTGGGGTTTTACAGCGATTTTAAGCCCTATTCTATACTATGGAGTGCTTGTTTGGTGGAAAGCCACACAAAAAACAGCATCCCTCAAAAAATTAGAGGGGGTATGCAGACTATCGCTGCTTAGCATTACGAGAGCCCTGAAAACAACCCCGACGGCTGCACTGTATGCCATTCTGCACACTCCACCTGTAGAACAAAGCATTAACGACCGCAACCAGGCTCGGTGCTTCGGGGCAGCTTGAGCGCCGACCATATGGCCATAGTAGTATAGCGTCATCAATCACAAGACGAACAGACTACCTGATTCCCTATCTGCGCTTCGAGGGAGATCTTAAGGCCACAATAGAGGTGGACGGTTCGCGCAAGGGTGCGAATATGGCGGACGAAGCGATACTTGTGTACACCGATGGTTCCAAAGTAGTGAAAGGAGTAGGGTCTGCGGTATACTGCGCTGATCCTGAAATAAGCAGATCCTACAGGCTGCCGAATTACTGTAGCGTTTTCCAAGCGGAAATATTAGCCGTAACCAAAGCAGTAGAAACCCTGGAAGAGAATAGCTTAAGCAGCAATCGTGTTAACTTTTATATTGACAGTCAAGCAAATGGAGAACCAAAAAGAAATAATGAAAAGGAAAATAATAGCTGGACAACTATGACATATACGGGAAAAGCAACATATAAATTGGCACACTTCTTTAAAAAATTCAACATTAACACAGCTTTCAAAACATCGAACAATCTAGGGCGAAAACTAAGAACTAACATTAACTCAGGCAATAATCTCGCATAGCACAGCATCTGAATGCGTGTTAGAGTGTAAGCAGTCTGTGGAGAGAATTGGGACAGGGAGAAGCATACATCTATATTGGGTCCCAGGGCATATGGGAATAGATGGGAATGAAAAAGGGGATGAACTAGCTAAAAATGGCGCATCCCTTGAAGCTTGCTCCGTAGACGTCCCAATTAGATTGGGCGAGATTAGCGAAGGCGATAGGTGCACATGATCGACCAAGCGGGAAAGGCGTGGGTTCAAGCGCTGGGCTGTAAAGTGTCGAAGATTATGTGTAGGTCTTACAACCTTAGACTAACACAGTTGCTTCTATCATTAAAAAGAGAGGACTGTATACTCATGACGGGTATTCTGACTGGACACTGCCTTCTGGCGTCACATGCCCTTAAATTAGGCTTGGTCAGTGATATCAGATGTAGGAAGTGCGGGTTGGAGGAGGAAACGATCGAGCACGTTCGGTGCTCGTGCCCTGCACTTGCCAGGCTAAAACTCCAGCTATTAGGAGTGATACAGCTGTCAGATCTAGAAGCAGCAAATGGCTTAAGTCCTAGGAAGCTTCTAGTATTTGCCAAGAGGACGGAGTTATTTTATAACCTGGTTTTTCAGTTTGGTCGTTAAAACAAACTTCTGGTAACACTACGGACTCAATCCGTCTATGTGAGGTCCTCATGGGCCGGCCAGTTCAACCTAAGCTAACTTGCTATGGCATATATCCCTCATACAACCGATTTTTCAGGGATTTCTTTCATATCTTCCTAAATTTATCAGATTGAAGATTCAAGTTTCACCATATGCGTATATTGGATATATTTTCTGAAAAAAGGAATGAGATCGGTCGTATATATAGCATATATCCACCACAACCGATTGTTCAGATAAGAAACTTTTCGTAATTTCTGCACCATTTTAACAGCTAGAGGCTTCAATTTCACCGAATGCTTACGTAAAAAGCACTCATTGTTGTCTGTAAAAATTTTATAGATCAGTGGTATATCTTAATCTTAATCTTAATCTAATATATAGTGTAACAAATTTAAGGAAAATTCCGCTTATTCCAAACCTTCTGGTAATGTTCGAATCGCTAAACTGTTGAATAAATAACTCCAATATTCTGTATTGCAAAATGGTCTTTATTAGACTACTTTAAGAGTACTTCGCAATTAAACTTCACTTCACAACTGATAGCGTGCTTAAATCAAACTGATCCTATGACTACTCAGCTTGCGCTGCTTTTATACTCTGTTGCCTCGTTCTCATATAATGTCTAGACGTTTCTTCTTCTAGAATCTACTACTTGGTTTCCCGATATATGCATGTATATTTGTAGTTCATAGCCTCTCGCATAGCCATATGCGTGTGTATATGTGAGTACTACTTCGCTGTTGATTACATGCTTTTGTGAGTATCTCTCAGCTGCCTTGTATGTATGTGTATACATGATGATTAATTTGTTTACATACACAGTGTGGCTCGCTTCAATGTTTTTGTGTTGGGAGTTTATTACTAGTGATGGTAATATTCGTCACAATACTTGTATTATAAATGGGAAAGCTTGGATGTTTGGATGTTTGGAGATCAGACGTTTGGCTTTGTGACGCAGTTACGCAAGAACGGCTGGACGGATTTGGATGAAATTTGGCACACATATAGCGAATAGTCTGGAAGGATCTATTAGCTATATGTTTTTGAAAAGGAGTGAGGACGCCGCCCCTAGGAAGAGTTATAATTTCATTATTAAAATTTTTCGTCTTTTTGGCTGAATCACGCCAGAACGGCTACAAAGATTTTGATGAAATTTGGGACACATATGATGAAATTTGGGACAATAGTCTACTGGCGAAATTTTTTTCGAAAATGGAAAGGAGGGCGAGTCCCACGACCCTTCGAACAATTACTTTTTAATAATTTTTACACCTTATAGCTTTACGTTTACTGACCTTCACCAATACTACAAACTCAATAGCAGACCTATTAAATAATGATTACTAATGGTAATGATTAGCCGTTCCATTGATTATTTTCTTGAAACGCCATTTAATGATTGCTTGCCATTATTTTCTAGTTTTAATGATTACTTTTCAACTGATTAAAAAAATAATCAAAAAAAAATCATAATTTTTTCCGATTATTGAAAAAAATCAAAAAAAAAATCAGAAATAATCAAAAAAAAATCACAAATCAGAAAAAATCGAAAATAATCAAAAGTAATGATTATATTTGATTTTTTTGATTATTTTTCCGCTTTGTGGAAAGAAAAATTTTCGTTTGTCGCATGCATACAATTACGTTTTAGGATACAATAGTAAATCGTAAGCGCTTAGCGAGGCGAATATACACATGCAACATATAGGGCGAATAGTATATGAACGTTGATTCAAACATATTCTCAGGTAAGTATATACACATGCGCATTATTACATTCATTATATAAAATAATAATGGTTTCATTCTTAAGTCAAGCTAATTTTGTTTTGTATCTAAAATTAATATATCCGCTATTTTGGATTAAGTTATGGCTATGCACTGATTGTTTTGAAATCAAAGTTCATCATATTGTTCGCTTTGTTGTAGTAATTTTTAAAATTTTTTACACTTCCTTACAATTAGTAAAGGTTGACATGTTGCTGAAAAAAAATATATTTCAGTCACGAGGACTTTAATGATAACTAAACATCACATATAACAGATAATAACAATTAATAAATTATAATTTCCAACAAAGCATTTATTGGCTGTAACTTGGTGGTTGTTATTTTCATGATGGTGTATCACGGTATTGTCTGGTACCGCTTACTTGCTCCACATAGATGTCCCGCGACCAGCGGATGGTATCGCTTATCATGAGCCTCCTCATCAGGCTTGCATAATAGCGCGTGATGTTCAGAAGGTTTATGACTCGTTCGTTTTCCGTGTCCCATCCGCCCAGTGCTCCAACTATAAAGGCCTCCACTCTGACTTCGTAGCCAAGTGTCGATAGCTGGTCAGCAAGCGGCTGGTATTTCTGTAGCTTTTGCTGCCGAGCATCCTTAAAGGCCTCGCCTCTATTTTCGAACGGAATAGCCACGTCGATCAGAGTGATTCGTAGGCTTACTTCGTCCCGTATGACGATGTCTGGTCATAGGGTGCCAGCAGTACCGTGGAAGCCTTCTACTATTCTATTTACTCTCACGTTCCCAGGGCACCTCAGGGCTCTTACGAGTCTGTGTTGTGGCGTTGCTGTCGTGCCGCGGAGTGGGGGGTGCAGTGGTTAAGCACATGTGGTAATGTCTCCAGGTCTCCTCCACACAGCGCTTGTCTGCGTCTATAAGCCACCTCTTTGCAGCGTTCAATGGGAGGTGTATAAAACGCTAGTCGCAAAAGCGGGTGAATTTTCCCGAGCGGAGAAAGTGGTTGGCTGGTGGTGTCCTGCACGTCACTTCGAACACCTTACCTTGGTCGGGTTTGTTTATTAGCATGGCTTCGTAGTGTTGTGTTACATACCGTCGCAATGTCGAAATGATGCGATGGGCGTCCCCCGGTTCGACAACTGTGAAGTTAGGATCAGTTGGTGTACCACACTGGATCCAAAACTCGGACTCCGGTGAGGACCATGTCCAGAGTAGCTTTACCTTGCTGCTAATTCTGGCGGTTGCTGTCCGCAACTTTGTCCAATAGTTCGCGATAATATTTGAACGTGGGACGTTGGATTCGCTGGACAGGTAACTCGCCATGTCTATATGACATGCTGGTTTTCTTTGCTTTCCGCCGTAGCCTGTCTCAGCGATGAAACCGCTATATCACCCACGACGTGGTCTTTTGAGCTTAACATCTTAAATGCATGGGCCACGGTGAGGAGATCCGTGAGGTCTGCCAGGGGTAGCAGCCCGCCACCACCTTTGTGGGGCGGCATGAGGACGAGTTCTGGACTAGCCCGTTGGGGCAGGTTCATCCAGCGTTTGGCTGTTCTCTTTATTACCTTATCTGCCTCGCTCAAATACTCTTTGTCTACGTCTGCCCCTTGCAAAATAAAGTCTAGGCGTGGCAATAGAAACGTTGCCGTAGCATCTATCTTCTGACATGGGGCCAGCCCTGAGCGATCCAGTGCCCGCACGTCGCTAAGCATACCAGCTATGGTGCTCACCGGTGTCTGTCTAATCTTGAAGCCAGTGGGTATTCTGAGGTGGTCGTAATACTCCCCTGGCCCCAATGCTCGAACAGGCTGGCCCTGGACTAGGAAGTTCGTATCCATTACGTCATTGCCCCTCCCTGGTATGTGGAGCGTTGCGCATTTGGCAGCATTGTATTTAAGCCCAATATCCCTGGCACCCTTTTCAGCGGCCTCAAGCAGTTTTCGCAGATTGGCCGGGGTATCCGCTATTAGCACCACGTCGTCGGCATATGCCAGGTTATAATGAGGGCGTTGCCCAGTTGGTATCCGATCCCTTCTTGGGCCACCGTGCGAACGACGACCTCCAGAATGAGATCAAACACTATAGGACTCGCCACTATGTGAGTGTTCTTCGTCCCATTTAGAGTGCTTTATCATATACTTATAAGCATTTTTTTCATTAATATATTTTCAGCGACTCAAAATTTTTGTTTTCCGCATTCTGGTTATTAATACTTAGGTAAAGCTAAGTCTTTTGGGCACTTATTAGCAGCCGACCACTGTTATAGACTTTTAAAATGTATATATATGTCGAAAAAAATAATGTATGATAGGCAAACAAATATGTTTGGAATTTGCATTGTTAGTTCTAAAAATATGGCTCACCTTGCAAACCATAAAATTTTATAGATTCTAGACGTAATCATAAGAAATTAAAAAACAAGTTTCAACCTAATGTACATGGACATATGTTAATAAGGTTATCTGGGATATAACAACTTTTGGTTAGACAACTGATCATGATTATGAATGACAACTTAGAGGATCGCTCCAGTTGGAATTGAAGCTATCAACCTAAGTAGTATTACTCATACATATTGTTACGAATATTAGCAACACTAAGGGGTACTGCCATCTCTAGGCCGATGCTAAGCAGTGACGTGAATTCACATCAATAATTCAATCATTTTGTCTACACATACGCGTGCACGCGGCGGAGAAGCAACGCACAAGCACATGCAGATATCTTATCTGAAATGCTCCTAAAGGTATGCAATTGTGATTGGGGAAGTGTCGCTCACACATACAAGCGCATGGGGTATGAGAGAAGCTATAAAAATTATACATCTGTAGTTGTAGCTGAGAAATTTATAACTAACTAGTAAGTTCTGGAATTAGAAAAGCCTAGAAATATGAAACCAGGAGGTCGGACAGTATAAAAGGGCGACAACAGTGGAGGCGAGAAGTCAGTTTCATTTGAGCTATCAATCAGTTTGGTTATTAAGCAAGCTATTCGGTGCAAAGTATAAGTGTTATTGTGAAGTACTTTAATAAAGGGCATTTTTCCATTATTCAATATTGGAGTTATTTATTCAACAGTTTAGCGATACGAACGTTGGCAGAAAATTGCAAATAAGGGGAATTGCAGTAAAATCGTTACAATTGGTGTCAGAAGAGGAATTGTTGAATAAATTCCGAAGACTTCGAATACAACTTGGACATGGCAAAGTGGAGTTAACTGAAGATCCAGCAACTGAAGGAGTTGGAGAGCCGTGGATTGAATACAACCGGCAATAAACTCGAACTTCAGGCACGACTACGAAAGGCAATGGAACTAGAGGGAATTAACGTGGAAGAGTATGCCTTTCCTCTTGATGGCGAGGAGACAACAAAAATTGAAGAGAAAAGTGAAACATCGCAGACAGTTACGAGCACAGACTTGAACATGATTTTAGCTGCAATATCTGCTCAAACATCGACAGTGTCATCTCAACTGGCAGAACAGAAGACATATATGGAATCGCAGGAGAACCGCATAACGTCAAAGATCGAAGCACAAGAAACGCGTATTTCACAAATGTCGACACAGATTACATCCAAGATGGAAACTCAACTGGAAGAACAGAAAACGTATATGTCATCACAACTGGAATTGCAGGAGAACCGTATAACAGCGAAGATTGAAGCACAAGAGGCACGAATATCCGAAATGTCGGCACAAATATCAGCGCAGATCTCTACACAACTGGAAGAGCAAGAAGGACGTATTTCTTCGAAGATGGAGGCGCCGGACACAAAAATTTCGCAACTTGAGAACAAAATCGATGCCGAGATTGAAACATTGCGAGGTCATATACAGGAGTTGCAACTAAATCGCCCAGTTGTTTCAGCAAGCAATACAAAGGTAAAAACTCCATCTTTTGACGGCTCTGTTCCTTTCCAGGTGTTTAAGATTCAGTTTGAAAGACCGCAGCAGTGAACAACTGGAGTGCTGAAGATAAAGTTGCTGCACAATTCGTGGCACTCAAAGGATCTGCTGCTGAAATCCTACAGACTATTCCCGAGGGGGAGCGGAGCAACTACGAAACATTAACGAGTGCTCTAGAGAGGCGATACGGAAGCGAACACAGGAAGCAGATACACCAAATAGAGTTGCAAAACCGTTACCAAAACGCTAATGAGTTTGCTTCGGATGTTGAAAGGTTGGCTCATTTGTCAAATTTGGACGCACCCGTGGAATACACCGAGAGGGTAAAAATCCAGAGTTTTATAAATGGCATATGGGACGTAGAAACGAAGCGAGCGACATATGCAAACCCAAAACCCACATTCGCGGAAACGGTATCCCATGCACTGACTCAGGAAACAGCCTCACTTTTGAGTAAGCCAGGGTACAAAGCTCATCGCGTGGAAGTGGAAAGGCCAGACTGGGTAGACGCAATTTTGGAAGCATTGAAGGGTACGCAGCAGAAGAATAATGATGCAGTCAAATGCTTTAAGTGTGGAAAGCCAGGGCATATTGCGCGCAATATTGCAACACCAACCCTAACAGTTTCAACAATATGGGTGGTCGTAAACGCAGAGCAGAAGGAGATGAGCAAATCTCCAAGACCACTCAATCGTTAAACTAAATCGAGTCAGCCACAAGGGGCGACAGCTGGCTCCCGTAATTGAATGCTTAGTCAACAAAAATATAAGACCATTGCTTGGAGCAAGATTACGTACAGCCACGGGAGAGGACACCCAGGTAATTGGAGAAGTAGAATGTGAAGTAGCAACTTGGAACGTCACGGTACTACACAATTTTATAGTGACAGATATTGTTGATGAAATCATAATTGGAGTGGACTTCTTAATCAACCAAGGCATCAAGATCGATATGCAAAGCAAGACGATGCGATATAAGAACATGGATGTGCCGCTTAATTTCGGCTACGAGAGAGGCTACAGCAGTAAACGAGTGCTGGTGGGAGAGAGTCAGCAAATACCACCAAAATCAGAAGCAGTCATCTGGGCAAAGGTTGATGGAGATTGTGCGACAAACAAATTGTGGGTTGTCGAAGCAGCAAACAAATCAGCACTGAACATACTTGTAGGAAAAACCCTGGCTATGACAAAACAAGATGGGCATATTCCGGTAAGAGTACTCAATGAGTTCAAGTCACCATTTAATTTGACCAAAGGAGCTATTTTGGGAAGATGCCAAGAGGCTGAAGTAGTAATTAACTGTGAACAGCTCCAGGAACACGTTTCATCTAGTAATACTGATCTTTCAAATGACATCACGGCATGGACGCAGGGGCTAGAGGAAGCCTATCGGAATAAGGCAAAACAGCTGCTCCTAAAGTACGCGTACATATTTGGCCAGGATGGTTCCAAACCAGGCCGCACCAATGTTGTGAAACATCAAATTGACACTGGAGACGAGAGGCCGATACGTCAAGCTCCTCGTAGTGTTCCACTGGCGAAACGGGAAGTTGCGAGTCAAATCGTACAAGAAATGAGCGACAGCGGTGTCATCGAACCATCAGCTAGTCCATGGAGCTCACCGGTAGTACTTGTAAAGAAGAAGGATGGAAAAATGAGGTTTTGCGTGGACTGCCGGAAGTTGAATGACGTTACGAAAAAGGATAGCTACCCATTGCCAAGAATTGATGACACTCTGGACTCGCTATCTGGTACGAAATGGTTTTCCACACTGGACTTGAAAAGCGGCTACTGGCAAGTTGAGGTGAAAAGTGGAATGGGCTGTTCGACCAGCGGATAATATTGCCGCTGCGATTCCCGATGACGCTACTGCCAGCGCCACGTGGCCTTTAGATCTGGCATAAGCCACAACCACCAGGAGCAATTAGGAAAAATACTTGACCAGCTTTGTCATCTATGCTGTTGACAACTTTGCGATATGTTAGTTGCTGATCCGAAACCATTTTTGTTACATTAGTTGCAAGGTAGTCAATAAAATGTTAACGTCACATGGACGCCTCAATGTGGTCTCAAAAGGGCATTCAGTTCGTTCATTGTTCATTGTGCTCATTCACCTTGGTTTATCAAGTCTTCAGAAATTAGTAGATTGGGATCGTTACGTCTTCTGCGTTCATTGAAAGGACAGTCTTCACAGAAGTCATTCTTGAATGTGCTCCATAGCAATTCAGCGTTTGAAGGCTGACCAAAAACTATTATAATGCACAATAACTATCTCAGCTTTGACGGTGAATGTAAAAGAGATGCCTCAGCTAATGCATGTTTCCAATGGTCGTCATTTTGCAAAAGGTTTAGCTCTCCGCAAGCAGCTCGAAAAGTATTAAAAACTATACCATTTACAGTCCTCCCAAGCTTTCGGAAGAAGTGGGGCCCCGAATATTATGTAGCAGTAAACGTATATAAAAGCATTCAGTTTGATTGGGGTGGACATTATAAACTCTACCAAGTTCCAAATCCTTTTTGATATCGGGGTTACCTTCAACAGCAACTCCGCGCTTCCTTCTGGAAAACTTATAATTGCTCCACGTATAACAAGACGGCACTTCGTAATAAAGACGCGTTTTCGCAAATGAATCGGTGGCGCATAATTCAGAAAACGCTATTAATGTAGTTTTACGCGGATTTTCAAGAACTTTGTGTGCATTGTCTTCTGAAAAGTAAACTCGTTGTCCGTTCCCTAAATGCACTGCTAAGTGCATAACAGTTGGAAATCGCTCAAGAATTGGAAAATCAAAAAAACGCCAAAATGACTCCGAAGTGCTAATATAACGACCGTTGAGCTTTGTTTAAATTTCATCAGAATTGTTTTGGAAGAAAAATGTAGCCTGATCTGTGCCCTTGTTGACATATTTGCATACGTATTTGATATATTTAATCGAATGACAGTATTCAACATTTATATGAGCTGAAAAGCACCGCAGGAGCATAGGGCAATAAGGAACGACCCATCTATTATCTATTCTGGTTATAGCGCCACGTACATCAATGTTGGCAGTATTACCTCCGTTTTCAGGAGACCGTCTACGGTATGTTGGGCAGCCTTCTTCGCTGGACTGCGTCTCTGCACTAAAACTGCGAGGAAACCTTTTCAAACATTTGCCTTCTGCCATGCAAGGTGAGAATATATTATGCTGCCCACATGGTCCATTAATCATATTGTAACGAATTTGCTTGCAAATCATCTTATTTGTCTTTTTGATAAGTTCGTATCACCAAACTGTTGAATAAATAACTCCAATATTGAATAATGGAAAAATGGCCTTTATTAAAGTACTTCACAATAACACTTATACTTTGAAATTAGCTGGCTTAATAACCAAACTGATAGCTTAAATGAAACTGACTTTCAAAATAATACTGCTATTGCTCACTAGATATCGTCTTAATCGAAACTGCTTGACAACTCAAATCAAACTGAATTCCAGTGCCTCTACAATTGCCGCCTTTTATACTCTTTGATTTCAACCTTCGCATCTTCTAAGCGCTTCCAGAATCTACTAGTCCAGCCGCTCTCAAACTTCTCAGCAGTAACTACAATTGCACAATTTTATAGTTTTTCTCATTGCTTACTTATAGGAGTATCTCAGATATATGCATGTGTTTGTGCATTGACTCTCCGCTGCTCGTATACGTACATGGTACATATGTGTAGACGCAATTATTGTTTCGTTTATGTAGATACATAATTATTGATCTATGGATGTGAATTCACGTCACTGCTTAGGATCGGCTTAGAGACGATAGCATCGCTCAGTGCTGCTAACATTCGTTACACTACCCTCCACTCTCTCGATCTAAACGATGCCAGCCTTTCCAAATGGACCACTTTCATTTTGGTTCGTGGTTTACCGATGGTTTGTATGCGGTACACTACATCGTTGATCCGTTTTACAACTTTGTATGGGCCTTCCCAATTACACTGCAATTTCGGGGACAAACCTTTTTTACGTTGTGGGTTGTATAACAACACCAAATCTCCTTCCTGAAAACCTTCTGAATTAATTGCTTTATCGTATCTGGCTTTCATCTTGTCACTCATAATCTTTGTTCGTTGCCTTATCAGATCATGTATTTCCCTTAGCTCTTCTTCCAAATCACTAGTGGATTTCTTGACATTTCTCTCTGCATTGGCATCTATCCCAAACTTCAAATCAGCTGGCAGTCTAAGGGCATTGCCAAAAATTACTTTTGCAGGGGTTTGTCCCGTTGTCTCATGCACTGCTGATCGGTAAGCCATCAAGAATAATGGTATGCGGGTATCCCACTCTTTATTCTATTGAATCGTTCTACCATACCATCGGATTGAGGATGCAATGCAGTTGTCCGAGTTTTCCGAATGCCCAATGATTTACACATTTCCTGGAACACAGCTGATTCGAAATTCCTGCCTTGGTCAGAATGTAACTCCATTGGTACACCATACCTTGCAACCCAATTGTTTATAAACACTTCTGCTACCGTTTCCGTTTCTTGATTTGGGATTGGGTATACCTCTGGCCATTTGCTGAAATAATCCATAACTACCAGTACATATTTGTTTCCGCCGTTGCTAGTAGGAAATAGACCGGCGACATCCATAGCGATCCTTTCAAATGGTGCATCTGAAATATACTGCTTCATCTGGTCATAACTTCGTGTTTTGGGCCCTTTCGCTCTGTTGCATACCTTGCAGTTGGCAATCCACTCGGTGACCGGCTGACGGCAACCAACTCAATAGAATCTCTGCTTAATTTTCTCGAGCGTCTTTGTGATTCCAAGATGACCTCCACTTGGACCATTATGCAGCTCGCTGCGCACGTCAGGAATCCTCTTTCTGGGAACACCTCTCAGTTTCTTCTTGCATTGACCATCCTAACTCTCCCATACTCGACGCAGGCAACCGGATATCAATTCTAAACTGTTCCACTGTGCCCAATATGACTTCGCAATGGGATCCTCTACTAACATCTCTTCTCTGTTTGGTCTTTCGTTTCGTTCGAGCCCTTGCATAACATGTGACAGATCAGTATCTTGTAGCTGACACTTTCTCAGTTGTTCCTTGTCCCTTTCATCCGTACACGTTATAGTCATTAGCTGGACATCTATAATGTCTTCTTTAGCCTCGGCCCTTGAACAGTGCTTGCATTCCAAACTACATGGTCTTCGTGACATTGCATCGGCATTTCCATGGGTGCTACCTTTCCGATTCTCAATGGAAAAGTCATAGCTTTGTAGTCGCTCGATCCCCCGTGCCAATTGTCCTTCCGGATTACGGAACTGCAGAAGCCATTTTACGCTGGGTGATCTGTCCTGACACGGAATCGCTGGCCGGAGAGGTATTTGTGAAAATGTTTAATGCACTCTACCAATGCCAACAGCTCTCTCCGCGTAACACAGTAGTTCCTCTCTGGTTTTCCAATCGAACGGCTGTAATATGCAACTACCTTCTCCTGTCCATAAACCAGTTGTGACAAAACGCCTCCTATAGCATATCCACTCGCATCTGTATCTAGAATAAATGTTTCTCCTGGAATCGGATAAGCCACCTCTTGCTCCTTTTTCCATTCAAAAGCTTTATTTTTTCTTGTAAGCTCATGGAGGCTATGCGCTACGCTGGAAAAATTTGGTACAAATCGGCGGTAATATGTGCACAGCCCAAGGAAACTTCTCAATTCATGTAGGTTCTGTGGTCTTGGCCAATCCTTTACAGCCTCTATCTTTTAGTTTGCAGTGCAGATGCCCTCTGTCGTTACCTTGTGACCCAAATAATTTACTGCCTTTTTAAACAGCGCACACTTTTCGGGACTTAACTTCAGACCAGCGCCAGCTATTCTCTGGAAAATTTCCTCCAATTTCTTAAGATGTTCATCAAAGTTCTTGCCCAATACGATGATGTCGTCCAGGTACACCAAGCATGTTTTCCAATGTAGACCTTTCAGTACCTGGTCCATGAGTCACTCAAAAGTAGCTGGTGCATTACAAAGTCCAAAAGGCATTACTGTAAATTGCCAAAGACCATCACCGACACTGAAAGCTGTTTTCTCTTTATCTTCCTCCTAAGTTGCCCCTAAGCGTGTCCAAGAACAACAGATTTCCTCAATTCGAAAGAACGGGTAACTGGCCAAAATTTTACAAGAAGCTGTACTGATAGTGTGGGATGAGTCTACAATGACCAATCGAGCGCATACTGAAGCAGTAGATCGCACATTGAAAGCCATAAGATTGAACGACAAACCCTTTGGTGGAATAACAATCCTTTTTGCAGGAGATTTTCGTCAGACTTTACCTGTAGTGGCGAAGGGAACTCGAGCTGATATTGTCAAATCATGCTTCAAGGCATCTTTATTATGGAATCACGTAGAGAAATTGTGTCTGCGAACAAACATGAGAGCACATCTGAACGGAAATGTTAGTACATTTCCCCAGGATTTACTCGTCATAGCAGATGGTAAAATTTCCAATGGGAACGGTTACTTTACAATTGATTCAAGGCTTGGTAATATGGTGCATACCGTGGACGAATTAATATTGCAAATTTACCCGAATATTGAACAGCTTTGCAGTAAGCCACATACCTGGCTATGCGAGAGGGCTATCGTTTCACCAAGAAATAAAACGGTAAACGAAATTAATATCATAATTATAGATAGAATTCCCAGCGAAACTAGAGAGTATTTATCAACTGACTCTGTCCTTAATAGAGAAGATGGCGTACACTACCCTACTGAGTTTTTAAATTATATTAATCCCTCTGGCTTACCCTTCATAAATTAATCATTCCAGTTATTTTACTGCGCACCTTAAAGCCACCCACGTTATGCAATGGGACGAGATTACAAATAAAACGAATGCATAACAATAGCGTAGAGGTAACAATCCTTACGGGTCCAGCTGCATGAGAAACATCGTGCAAACCTCGCATACCTATGATTCCGACCGATATGTTTTTCCAATATAAACGATTGCAATTTCCAGTGAGAGTTTCTTTCGCAGTGACAATAAAGAAATCGCAAGGATAAACGTTCAACTATGTTGGTATTGACTTTCGGGCAGAGTGTTTTACACATAGGCAATTGTATGTTGCAATGTCCAGAACTGGGAACCGTCAGAATCAAGCTATACTACTCCCTTCAGGTAATAAAACTAAAAATGTAATATATTCTGAAATACTTTGAAATTTAGGGTTATGTGCCTTTCTAATAATCGAATGTAAATATAAAAGAAAGATTAATATTCATATTTAAATGGATATCGAAACCAATATGTTCTACTCATTTCAAAACAATGTGTATTTAATAGTAAAGCATCTTTAAAAAATTTAAAAACTGAACCTGTGAACAACGTTGCACACGGGCTGCTAGTCTTACCATAAATTCTGTTTTGACGTGAGCTGCAGCGTTTATGAAAAAAGAGTTCTGAAATGGAGCGTTCAGCCGAGTTAGGGTGATTTTCCACTCAGGAGTTGATTTATGACAACACCCTGCAATTATAATTTCATTACTCTATTTAAAAAATTTTGAACTCTTCCATTACTTATAACTGTAAAAACAGTCGGATTGAGTGTTTTCGAACAATCCGGATTATGTGATACCACAGCACAAAATTTTTGATTCACAACGCCCGGTCCACCATAATCTTCATAGAACGCAACAGATCTACCATGCGCAGCACAAATCATTGTTTCTGTCCAAATTTTATTTATTGACGCATAACGAACCGCACATACGGTCGTTGACATTGTAGTCAAGACAGTAGATCGGAGTATGTTCGTAGTCATCCCATTATCTGGAGTTCTCCTACCCCATCCATAAATTCGCATATCCTTGCCCGTTGGAAACATATTTGTGCAAAATGGTATTATTTGTACTGCATCAGTCTCGTGAAACGATTTACGCAATATCATCAAAGCTATATTCATATGATATGTTTGGAGATTATAATCAGGTGGAACATGTACATCGGCCACACAACTAGTTTGTGCAGCTGTGGGTATATCACGCAAATCCGTTACACCAGCTGCAACAGTGAGGTGGTCCTTAGTTACAAATGCCAAGCAATTGGCAGCTTTAACCACTTTCTCCATTGTGACCAATGAACCGGCGCAACGATTTCTTCCCAAATAGTGTATTGATACTACATAAGGGCTCAAATCTATGGACCAAGGAAAACCCTCTACAATGCGAAATTCCGAACTTGTATGAGTCAAAACGCAGCTAAATATGACAAACAGGAGATCAAAGTAACGGCGTAAATTCATTGTACTCAATTGAGCAGAGCTCAAAGAGTATATTAACTTTGATTGGATAATTGTTGGTTGTACAGGTATAAAGGAATCGAGATAGATATAGACTTCCATATATCGAAATCATCAGTATCGTCCGTCTGTCCGTTAACACGATAACTTGAGTAAATTTTGAGGTATATTGATGAAATTTGGTATGTAGGTTCCTGGCCACTCATCTCAGATCGCTATTGAGCGATATCGGACAATAACCACGCCCACTTTTTCGATATCGGAAATTTCGAAAAACCGAAAAAGTGCGATAATTCATAACCAAAGACGGATAAAGCGATGAAACTTGATAGGTGAGTTGAACTTATGACGCACTCTTTTTAAATAAGGTAATTTAAAAGTTTTGCAAGCGGTAATTTGGCAGTCGTTGAAGATATCATGATGAAATTTGGCAGGAACGTTACTCCTATTACTATATGTATGCTTAATAAAAATCAGCAAAATCGGAGAACGACCACGCCCACTTAAAAAAAATGTTTTAAGTCAAATATTAACAAAAAATGTAATATCTTTACAGTATATAACTAATTATGTCAACATTCGACTCCAGTAATGATATAAAAATAAAAAAATGAGTAATGATATGGTGCAATGAAATACAAAAATAGATGAAAATTTCAAAATGGTCGTGGCTTCGCCCTTTTTCATTTAATTTGTCTACGATACTTTTAATGCCATAAGTCGAACAAAAATTGACCAATCCTTGTGCCATTTGGTAAGGGCTTAGATTCTAGGACGATAACTGTTTTCTGTGAAAAAGGGCGAAATCGGTTGAAGCCACGCCCAGTTTTTATACATAGGCGACCGTCTGTCCTTCCGCTCAGCCTTTAACACGATAACTTGAGCAAAAATCGATATATCTTTACTAAACTCAGTTCACGTACTTATCTGAACCCACTTTGTATTGGCGTAAAAAATGGCCGAAATCCGACTATGACCACGCCAACTTGTTCGATATCGAAAGTTACGAAAAAGGAAAAGAAATGCCATAGTTCTATACCAAATACGAAAAAAGGGATGAAACATGGTAATTGAATTGGTTTATTGACGCAAAATATAACTTTAGAAAAAAACTTTGCAAAATGGGTGTGACACCTACCATATTAAGTAGAATGAAATGAAAAAGTTCTGCAGGGCGAAATCAAAATCCCTTGGAATCTTGGCAGGAATACTTTTCGTGGTATTAAATATATAAATAAATTAGCGGTACCCGACAAATCATCTTCTTCTGGGTCACCCTGTTCCACATTTTGGTCGATATCTCGACGACGCCTTCACATATACAACTATCACCACTCCCTTTTAAAAGATTCATTAACACCTTTCATTTGATACCCATATCGTACAAACACATTCTAGAGTCACCCCTGGTCCACCTTTATGGCGATATCTCGAAAAGGCGTCCGCCTATTGAACTAAGGCCCACTCCCTTTTAAAATACTCATGAACACCTTTTATTTGATACCCATATCGTACAAACACAATCTAGAGTCACCCCTGGTCCACCTTTATGGCGATATATCGAAAAGGCGTCCACCTATAGAACTAAGGCCCACTCCCTTTTAAAATACTCATTAACACCTTTCATTTGATACCCATATCGTACAAACACATTCTAGAGTCACCACTGGTCCACCTTTATGGCGATATCTCGAAGAGGTGTCCACCTGTAGAACTAAGGCCCACTCCCTTTTAAACTACTCATTAACACCTTTCATTTGATACCCATATCGTACAAACACATTCTAGAGTCACCCCTGGTCCACCTTAATGGCGATATCTCGAAAAGGTGTCCACCTATAGAACTAAGACCCACTCCCTTTTAAACTACTCACTAACACCTTTCATTTGATACCCATATCGTACAAACAAATTCTAGAGTCACCCCTGGTCCACCTTTATGGCGATATCTCGAAAAGGCGTCCGCCTAGAGAACTAAGGCCCACTCCCTTTTAAACTACTCATTAACACCTTTCAATTGATACCCATATCGTACAAACACATTCTAGAGTCACCCCTGGTCCCCCTTAATGCGATATCTCGAAAAGGTGTCCACCTATAGAACTAAGGCCCACTCCCTTTTAAACTACTCATTAACACCTTTGATTTGATACCCATATCGTACAAACAAATTCTAGAGTCACCCCTGGTCCACCTTTATGGCGATATCTCGAAAAGGCGTCCGCCTATAGAACTAAGGCCCACTCCCTTTTAAAATACTCATTAACACCTTTTATTTGATACCCATATCGTACAAACACATTCTAGAGTCACCCCTGGTCCACCTTTATGGCGATATATCGAAAAGGTGTCCACCTATAGAACTAAGGCCCACTCCCTTTTAAACTACTCATTAACACCTTTCATTTGATACCCATATCGTACAAACAAATTCTAGAGTCACCCCTGGTCCACCTTTATGGCGATATCTCGAAAAGGCGTCCGCCTATAGAACTAAGGCCCACTCCCTTTTAAAATACTCATTAACACCTTTTATTTGATACCCATATCGTACAAACACATTCTAGAGTCACCCCTGGTTCACCTTTATGGCGATATCTCGAAAAGGCGTCCACCTATAGAACTAAGGCCCACTCCCTTTTAAAATACTCATTAACACCTTTCATTTGATACCCATATCGTACAAACACATTCTAGAGTCACCCCTGGTCCACCTTTATACCGATATCTCGAAAAGGCGTCCACCTATAGAACTAAGGCCCACTCCCTTTTAAACTACTCATTAACACCTTTCATTTGATACCCATATCGTACAAACACATTCTAGAGTCACCCCTGGTCCACCTTTATGGCGATATCTCGAAAAGGCGTCCACCTATAGAACTAAGGCCCATTCCCTTTTATAATACTCATTAACACCTTTCATTTGATACCCATATCGTACAAACACATTCTAGAGTCACCCCTGGTCCACTTTATGGCGATATCTCGAAAAGGCGTCCACCTATAGAACTAAGGCCCATTCCCTATTAAAATACTCATTAACACCTTTCATTTGATACCCATATCGTACAAACAAATTCTAGAGTCACCCCTGGTCCACCTTTATGGCGATATCCCGAAATGGCGTCCACCTAGAGAACTATGGCTCACTCCCTTTTAAATACTCATTAACACATTTCATTTGATACCCATATCGTACAAACAAATTGTAGAGTCACCCCTGGTCCATCTTTATGGCGATATCTCGGAAAGGCATCCACCTATATTACTAAGGCCCACGCTCTTTTAAAATACTCATTAACACCTTTCATTTGATACCAATATCGTACAAACAAATTCTAGAGTCACCCCTGGTCCACCTGTATGGCGATATCTCGGAAAGGCGTCCACCTATATTACTAAGGCCCACGCTCTTTTAAAATACTCATTAACACCTTTCATTTGATACCCATATCTTACAAACAAATTCTAGAGTCACCCCTGGTTCACCTTTATGGCGATATCTCGGAAAGGCGTCCACCTATATTACTAAGGCCCACGCTCTTTTAAAATACTCATTAACACCTTTTATTTGAAACCCATATCTTACAAACAAATTCTAGAGTCACCCCTGGTCCACCTTTATGGGGATATCCCGAAATGGCGTCCACCTATAGAACTATGGCCCACTCCCTTTTAAAATACTATTTAATATCTTCCATTTGATACACATGTCATACAAAAACATTCCTGGGTTACCCTAGGTTCATTTTCCTACATGGTGATTTTCCCTTATTTTGTCTCCAAAGCTCTCAGCTGAGTACGTAATGTTCGGTTCCACCCGAACTTAGCCTTCTTTACTTGTTTTATTTTAAGCTTATTTCCATCGTTTTTTTTATGTATAAACTACACCGATCTCAATTTTGTGTGCGCTTTTGATACATAAATGGGTCACGTGAATAAACAATAAGCAAAAACTTTTCCTTATAGATTTCAGGAATTTGAACAATAGTTAATAATTTAAGGTTTAGCAATTTATACAAGGCACATGTTTTTCTGTTTACTCGACCTATTTTATGTAGCTTGAGTAAATTTTTAACTTGAAGTGCCTAATTAAAATTTCAATGGCCTTATTGATGAAAAATACAAAATATTTATACAGCTTTTTAAAATGACATTTCTGTACAAATTTCTTATTATATCAGCTTTATATTTTTATGAAAAGAACAACGCGTAAACTTAATTAGTTTTATTTGTTTCCAACTGCTATTATGTTCGCACGCTTTTAAACATGCATAAAAGGAAACACGAACAGCAGACTGAGCGAATATTTGTAGCGTTCCATTGAGTCATCGAGTTCTGAATCACGATCAAATCTCATTAGATCGAAAATCGTCCAGAAATGATTCCGGAAAAACCCCAAATGATCCGGAAAAAGTGCCGAAATAAGACTGACGGGATCCCGAAAGCATCCAGAAATGATACCGGAAGGATCCCCAAATGATCCTGGAATAGTCCAAAAAATATTCCGAAATTACCCTGACGGAATCCCGGACGAGTCCCGAAAACCATCCAGAAATGATGCCGGAAGGGGCAGGCTCCCAAAATGAACCCGAAATAATCCGGAAAAAGTTATGAAATGACCCCTACGAAATTCCGTAAATTGTTCAGAAAGAATCCCTGAAGGGCCCCCGAAATAGTCCCGAAATTACCCTGACTGGAACCATCCATAAATGACCCCGAAAGGATCCCCAAATGATCCCGGACTAGTCTCGGAATCACCCCGACGGGATCACAGACGGATCCCGAACCCCACCAAGAAACGATGCCATAACGGTCCCCAAATCATCCCGAAAAAGTCCAGAAATTACCTTGACGGGATTCCGAAAGCTATCCAGAAAAGATTCTGGAAGGGTCCCCAAATGATCCCGAAATAGCCCCGAAATTCCCCGACGGGATCCCGAAAACCATCCAGAAATTATCCCCAAATGATCACGAAATAGTCCCGAGATTGCCTCGACGGTATCACAGACGGATCCCGAAAGCCATCCAGAAATTATGCCGGAAGGGTCCCGATGTTACCCCGCCGTATCATAGATGGATGCCAAAAACCGTCGAGTAATGATCCCTTAAGGGGCCCCAAATGATCCCAAAATAGTTCAGAAAAAGTCACAAAATGACCCCGACGGGATCCCGGACGGATACCGAAAACCAACCAGAATTCATCTCTGAAGGGTACGCAAATGATCCTGAAATAGTCCAAAAAAATTCCCGAAATTACCCCGACGGCATGCCGGACGGATCCCGAAACCATCCAGAAATATACCGGAAGAGTCCCAAATGATCCCGAAATACTCCAGAAATAAACCCAACGGGACCCCGAAAACCATCCAGAAATTATCCCGGGTAGTATCCCCAAATTATCCCGGAATAGTGCCTGACGGGATCCAGAAATTCTCCCGGAAGCATACCGTAAATGTCCCGAAATAACCCCGACGGGATCCCAGGTGGATCCCGAAAACTATCCAGAAATTATCGCGAAAAAGTCCCCAGACGATCTTACGGGATCCCGGACGGATTGCGAAAATCATCCAGAAATGATGCCGGAAGGCTCCCAAAATAATCCCGAAATAGGCCCAAAAAAGTCCCGAAATTACCTTAACGGAATCCCGAAAACCATCCAGAAATGTTACCGGAAGGATCCCCAAATGATCCCGGAATAGTCCCGAAAAAGTCCCAAAATAGCTCCGACGGGATCCCGCACGTATCCCGAAAATCATTCAGAAATTATACCGGAAGGGTCCAAAAGGTTCCCGAAATAATCCCGACGGAATGCCGGAAGTATCCCGAAAGCCATCCAGAAATGATCCCGTAAAATTCCCGAAATGACCCTGACATAGTACAGAAAAAGTCCCGAAACTACCCCGATAAGATGCCGGAAGGATCCCCTAAAGTACCCAGAAATGTTCCCGGAAGGGACCCAAAATTTTACCGAAAAAGTCCAGAAAAAGTCCCGATATGACCCCGACATGATCCAGGGCGGATTCCGAAAACAACCCAGAATTGATCGAGGGTACGCAAATGATCCCGAAATAGTGTAGACAAATTCCCGAAATTACCCCGACGGGATGCCGGACGGATCCCGAAACCCATCCAGAAACGATGCCGGAAGGGTCCACAAATTATCCCGAAATAGTCCCGAAATTATCCCGGAATAGTCCCGAAAAAGTCCCAAAATAACCACGACGGGATCCCGGACGGATCCCGAAAACTATACAGAAATGATCCCGGAAGAGTCCCAAAATGATCCCGAAACAGTCCCGAAATGACCACGACGGAATCCCGACGTATCACAAAAACCATCCAGAAATGATCCCGGAGGTGTCTCGATATGCCCCTGACGGGATTACAAATAAGGTAAAGCTAATTATTAAAGCATGTTAATAAGGCAGCAGTAGCGTTGAAGCGAATGAAGAGTTACAAATGAACATACAGGTAAAGCTAATAAAAGCGTGCTAATAAAAAAAAATTGAAGGAGGTAGGATGGCGGGAGGATACGGAGAGCAGCACCGATCGTTTTTCCAAAATTGTTTAGATCTTGATCTGTATGAGCCAGATACCGAAAATTATTGATTTAGGAGAAAATGTATATTAAGTTATAACAATTTATAGATTTTGCACCAGAGGGGGAGAGTGGGAAGGGGGATGAGGGGACGGTGGGTGTCACTGCTCACTTTGCCCTCGACTTATTTCACCTATTGAGTTTGTAATATTGGTGACGGTAAGTAAACGTAAAGCTATAAGGTGTAAAAATTATTAAAAAGTAATTGTTCGAAGGGTTGTGGGACTCCCCCTCCTTTCCATTTTCGAAAAAAATTTCGCCAGTAGACTATTGTCTATCTCTGTCCCAAATTTCATCAAAATCCGTGTAGCCGTTCTGGCGTGATTCAGCCAAAAAGACGAAACATTTTAATAACTAAATTATAACTCTTCCTAGAGGGCGGCGACCTCATCCCTTTTCAAAAACATATAGCTAATAGATCCTTCTAGACTATTGGATATATGTGTGCCAAATTTCATCCAAATCCGTCCAGCCGTTCTTGCGTGATTGAGTCACAACGACAAACGTCTGACAACCCCCAAAACGCCCCCTGGCGCGTCTGTGTTGGTGTATTTAATGATTAGTTTGTCAATTGGTATGATGGTGATGCAGAGATTGGCAATTGATATTTCGTAGGAATAGCCATGTTAAAAATACCAGTTGCTAATATGGCAAAATTACAGAACTCATACTAGTTGGGATTTTTGGCAAACTAGTATTCTTCTAGTATACAACTAGTTGGTTTAACTGCAGGGTAATATTCGCTTAGTCTGCTGCTCATTTTTCCTTTTATGCAGGTTTAAAAGCGTGCGAACATAATAGCAGTTTGGAAACAAATAAAACTAATTAAGTTTACGCTTTAAATATAAAGCTTATATAATAAGAAATTTACCAGGCGGGTTTCCGCAAAAACCATTCAGCAATTGACAATCTGTTCAATTTAACTAGTATAGTACACTTAAACTTCAGTGCGAAGAAGAAAACTTTCGCTTTCTTTGTGGATTTTTCATGTGCTTTTGACACAGTTCCTCGGAATATGCTTTTTTACAAGTTGGCTCATATCGGTCTCTCCAGCCACATTATAGAGGTTCTGCGACTCATTTATAAAGGTACATCATGTCAGGTATAATTTGATGGAGTGCTTTCTGAGCTGTTTACTGTCAATCAAGGTGTTCGACAAGGTTGCTTGCTGAGTCCAATTCTTTTCTCGATATATATAAATGACCTAAGTGACAGTCTCACCGGCGGTGTACAGGTTGCGGACACAACAGTAAAAGCTCTTATGTACGCCGACGATATCGCGCTTTTAGCCGACTCAGCACAAGTTTTACAGAAAATGATAAATGAGCTTTACGAGTACACAATGCAGTGGGGCTTGAGAGTTAACCTCGCCAAATCTAAAATAATAGTTTTCAGGGAATGTAACAGGTCTCCTACTTTTCAATGGAATTATGGGAGCGAGATCATTGAAATTGTTAATGAGTACAAGTACTTGGGAGTTCTATTGAACTACAAATTATCGTACATAGCGCACCTTGATGCGAAACTGGCAGAGGTTAAGACAGCTATAAATGCTACATGGTTAAAATACATAAATAACCTTCGCATTTGTATTTCAAAAAAGATGAAAATTTTTGACGCCGCATGTAGGTCCATAATGTTTTACGGTGCCCAAATATGGGGTGTTGATAAGTTTGAATGCGTAGAGAAACTTCTGCGTTTCTTTGTAAAAAAGTGAATCTTTCTGCCATCTAACACACCAAATTATATGATACACCTAGAATCAGGTTTATGCTCCCTATTTATACGTAATTTGCGTACACACATGCTTTATATTTCACGCTGTTTAAGTTTGACTCCAAACAAACTCCCCCACGTTGTAGCAGAGGAAGCAGTAAGGCAAGGTTCCTACTGGGTCAAAAAGTGGAAAAACATTTACGAAAGTGTTAACATGATTCCCCAGTCGGACTTCTCCCACAGATCGCTCAAGCTTAGTATTCCAATAATACTAGAAAAATTTATTCAAAAAGAGTTTGATAACTACACCGAAAGTGCACGCCAGTCTAGGTCACATGACCTCTACTCCGGCTTGATTCCTACGGACTCCACATATTTTAATGGTACGTATTCTGCGTATGCCATAAGTCTGACCTTCCGGGCAAGGGGTGGCTTGCTAAATCTTAATGCTAGAACTTTCAAAAACGTTGCTTCCGTAAACTGATCTATTTGCAATCTAAATGCTGTTGAAGACACATACCATTTCATTGGCATATGTCCTATATATAAAGATATTCGGTATAATTGTTTTGGTGAGAAAGTTTTAGATCTGCAGATGGTGATAAATATCCTTAAAGGTTGTAACTATCATTCGCTTTACGTTTATATAAGTAACTGTCTTAAATATAGAAGTCTTATTATGAACGAATTTTCCTAAATGCTTGTTTAGATATAAGTGGTATTAAGACACACAACATTTATTGTTATTGTATTAAAAAAATTTTATTTACATATTTTATATCTAGTTCAGGTTAATTTTGCTTTTACTTTTGTAATTCCATTTGTAAAAGAAAATAAATAAACTACTACTACTACTACTAATAAGAAATTTGTACAGAAATGTTATTTTAAAAAGCTGTATAAATATTTTGTATTTTTCATCAATAAGGCCATTGAAATTTTAATTAGGCACTTCAAACCAAAAATTTACTCAAGCTATAATAGTTCGAGTAAACAAAAAAACATGTGCCTTGTAGAAATAGCTTTAACTTAAACTATTAACTTTTAACTATTGTTCAAATTCCTGAAATTTATAAGGAAAAGTTTTTGCTTATTGTTTATTCATACGACCAATTTGTGTATAAACTAGCCTTTACCCGCGGCCCCGTCCGCAAGGAGGAAATAAAATATATGTGCTATTCACGTTAGCCTGTTTATCAAGTTACCTGTTTAAAAATTATTTTTGTCTAATGTATTTTATTTTTGTAATTTAGTAAAAAAAAAAGAACTAAATGAGAAGATAAGCTGAAAGGCATGCTTTCCTGAAGAGTACAATAAAGTTTTTTCGAATTAAAAAAAAAAATACATTTTGTTTTTAAATTAAATTAACTGATATGAGAGGGGTGAAGGAATTACTACTCATAGAACAAAGGAGTGAAAGTACAATTAGCTAAAACCAAAGAGATTTTTTTAGATGAAAATAGTGTAATTATAGTTATAACAGTTCGTTACACGATTCATTTAAATACTCAAAAATAGAACGAAAAAGCTGTGTTAGATTGAAGATTAAACATACCGAATTTTAATTACGAATAATTAGCAGGGAAGTCCACGGCCATAAAAGCTCATAATTTAAAAAGGCATGTGTGCTGAACTACCGGTTGCGAAGAGACCTAAAATGATCCCGGAAGGGTCCCAAGATTATACTAAAACTCCCGGACAGATCGCGAAAATGATCCAGAAATGATTCCGAAATAGTCCCGAAAAGTCGCGAAATAACCCTGATGGGATCCCGAACGGATCCCGAAACCCATCCAGAAATGATGCCGAAAGGGTCCCCATATGACCCCGTAATAATACAGAAAAAGTCACAAAATGACCCCTAAAGGGTCCCCAAATAATCCCGAAATAGTCCCGAAAAAGTCCCGAAATTACCCTGATGGGTTCCCGTACAGATCCCGAAATCCATCCAGAAATGATGCCGGAAGAGTCGCTAAACGATCCCGTATTAGTCCCGAATTGACCGCGATGGGATCTCGGACGGATACCGAAAACCATCCAGAAATGATGCCGGTAAGTACCCCAAAATGATCCCGAAATAGTCCCAAAATGACACCGTCGGCATCCCGGACGGATCCCTAAAACCATCCAGTAATGATGCCGGTACATACCCCAAATGATCCCGAAAAAGTCCCGAAATTACCCCGACGGTATCCCGAAAACCATTCAGAAATGATGCCGGAAGAGAGCCCAAATGATCCCGAAAAAGTCTCAAAATGACCCCGACGGGATCCCGGACGAATCCCGAAAACCATCCAGAAATGATGCTGGAAGGGACCCCAAATGATCCCGAAAAAGTTCCGAAATGATCGCAACCAAAAACCATCCAGATGTGATTACGGTAGGTACCCCAAATGATCCCGAAATAGTCCCGAAATTACCCCGTCGAGCCCCGACGTATCCCGGAAACTATGCAGAAATGATGCCGGAAAGGTCCTCAAATGATCCCCTAATAGTCCCGAAATGATCCCGGGCGGATTCCGGACGGATCCCGAAAACCATCCAGAAATGATGCCGAAAGGGTCCCCAAATAATGCCGTATTAGTCGAGAAAAAGTCCCGAAATGACCCCGACGGATCCTGAAAACTATTCAGAAATGATGCCGGAAAGGTCCTCAAATGATCCCCTAACAGTCCCGAACTTACCCTGACGGGATCCCGGACGGATATCGAACACCACTCAGATGTGATCCCGGTAGGTACCCCAAATGATCCCGAAATAGTCCCGATATGACCCCTCGAGATCCCTGACGGATCTCGGAAACTATGCAGAAATGATGCCGGAAAGGTCTTCATATGATACCTTAATAGTCCCGAAATGATCCCGGACAGATCCCGAAAACCATCCAGAAATGATGCCGAAAGGGTCCCCAAATAATCCCGTATTAGTCGAGAAAAAGTCCCGAAATTACCCTGACGGGATCCCGGATGAATCCCGAAAACCATCCAGAAATGATGCCGAAAGGGTGTCCCAAATGATCCCGTATTAGTCGAGAAAAAGTCCCGAAATGACCCCGACGGTATCTCGGACGAACCCCGGAAGCTATGCAAAAATGATCCTGAAATAGTCCCGAAATGACCCCGCCGAGATCCCCGACGGATCCCGGAAACTATGCAGAAATGAAGCCGGAAAGGTCCTCAAATGATCCCCTAATAGTCCCGAAATAATACCGGAATGATCCCGGACGGATCCCGAAAACCATCAAGAAATGTTGCCGAAAGGGTCCCCAAATAATCCCGTATTAGTCGAGAAAAAGTCCCGAAATGACCCTGACGAGATCCCGGACGAATCCCGAAAACCATCCAGAAATGATGCCGAAATGGTGTCCCAAATGATCCCGTATTAGTCGAGAAAAGTACCGAAATGACCCCGACGGTATGCCGGACGAACCCCGGAAACTATGCAGAAATGATCCCGAAATAGTTCCGAAATGACCCCGTCGAGATCCCCGACGGATCCCGGAAACTATGCAGAAATGATGCCGGAAAGGTCTTCAAATGATCCCCTAATAGTCCCGAAATGATCCAGGACGGATCCCGAAAACCATCCAGAAATGATGCCGAAAGGGTCCCCAAATAATCCGGTATTAGTCGATAAAAAGTCCCGAAATGACCCTGACGGGATCACGAAAACCATTCAGAAATGATGCCGAAAGGGTGTCCCAAATGATCCCGTATTAGTCGAGAAAAGTCCCGAAATGACCCTGACGGGATCCCGGACGAATCCCGAAAACCATCCAGAAATGATGCCGAAATGGTGTCCCAAATGATCCCGTATTAGTCGAGAAAAAGTACCGAAATGACCCCGACGGTATGCCGGACAAACCCGGAAAATATGCAGAAATGATCCCGAAATAGTCCCGAAATTACCCCGTCGAGATCCCCGACGGATCCCGGAAACTATGCAGAAATGATGCCGGAAAGGTCTTCAAATGATCCCCTAATAGTCCCGAAATGATCCCGGACGGATCCCGAAAGCCATCCAGAAATGATGCCGGAAGGAACCCGAAATGATCCCGAAAAAGTCCCGAAATGACCCCGACGGGATCCCGGACGGATCCCGAAAACCATCCAGAACTGATGGCGGAAGGGACCCAAAATGACCCCGAAAACTCCCGTAATGATCCAGGAAACCATCAAGAATTTATCTCTCAAGGGTACGCAAATGATCCCGTAAACACCCCGACGGGATGCCGAACGGATCCCGAAACCCATCCAGAAACGATGCCGGAAAGGTCCCTAAATGATCGCGAAATAGTCCCGAAATGATCCCGGAATAGTCCCGAAGTCCCGAAATAGTACCAAAAAAGTCCCGAAATGACCCCGGCGCGATCCTGGACGGATCCCAAAATGATCCCGGAAGGGTCTCGATATGACCCCAACGGGATTACAAATAAGGTGAAGCTAATTGTAGAACCATTTTAATAAGGCAGCAGGCGCGTTGGAGCGAATGAAAAGTTACAAAGAAACATACAAAGAAACATAAGAGCGTGCTAATAAAAACAATTGAAAGAGGGCGGATGGCGTGAGGAGAAGTACCGCTGCTCGTTTTTCCACAATTGTTTAGATCTCGATCTGTATGTGCCAGATACCAAAAACTATTGATTTAGGAGAAAATTTATATTGAGTTATAACAATTTATAGATTTTACACCAGAGGGGGAGAGAAAGGGGGGCGGAGGGTGTCACTGCTCACTTTGTAAGCCCTCGACTTATTTGGCCCATTGAGTCTGTGATATTGGTGAAGGCCAGTATACGTAAAGATATAATGTGTAAAAATTATTAAAAAGCAATTGCTCGAAGGGGTCGTGGATCCCACCCCTCTTTCCATGTTCGAAAAAAATTTCTCTAGTAGACTACTGTCTGTGCCAAATTTCATCAAAATCCGTGTAGCCGTTCTGGCGTGCTTCAGTCGCAAAGACTAAAAAATATAATAATTAAATTATTGCTGTTCCTATGGGGCGGGGGATTCCCCCCTTTTGAAGAATATATAGCTAGTAGATCCTTCTTGACTATTGGCTATATGTGTGCCAAATTTCATCCAAATCCGTCTAGCCGTCCTTGCGTGATTAAGTCACAAAGACAAACGTCTGGACAAACATCCAAACATCCAAACTTTCCCATTTATATTATATACTAGCCTTTACCCGCGGCGCCGTCCGCAAGGAGAAAATGAGATACATGGGCTATTCACGTTAATGCGTTTTATTTTTGTAATTGAGTAAAAAAGAACTAAATGAGCTGATAACCTGATATGTTACCCAAATGATCCCGAAATTATCCAGAAAAAGCCACGAAATGATCCCGACGCTATCGCGGACGGATCCGCGAAGTTCCCGTAATAGTCCCAAAAAAACCCGAAATGACAACGACACGATTCCAGACTTATCCAGAGAACCACACAGAAATTATCCCTGAAGGGTGCCAAAGTGATACCGAAAAAGTTCCCAAATTACCCTGACGGGCTCCCGGACGGATCTCAAAAACCATCCAGGAAGGGTTCCTAAATTATGCAGAAATAGTTCCGAAATGACCCCGACGGATCCACCACGGATCGCGAAATCCATAGAGAAATTATTCCGGAAGGGTCCCAAAATGATCCCGAAATGGTCCGAAAATGGCCCCGATGGGATCCCGCATGGATCCAGCTGTAATCCCGGAAGGGTTCGATAACTATCCCGAAAAAGTAACAAAAAAAATGACTCCTACGGCATCCTGTACAGATCCAGAAATTACCTCGGAAGGGTCCCCAAATGATCCCAACATGGGCTCGAAATGACACTGATGGATCCGGCAAACGATCAAGAATTGATGCCGGAAGGGTCCCCAAATGATCCCGAAATAATACAGAAAAAGTCATGGAATGATCCCTAAAGGGTCCCCAAACGGTCCCAAAATAGTCCCGAAAAAGTCCCGAAATTACCCTGATGGGTTCCCGTACAGATCCCAAAATCAATCCAGAAGTGATGCCGGAAGGGTCCCAACTGATCCCGTATTAGCCCGGAAAAGTCCCGAAATGACCCCGACGGAATCCCGGACGGTTCCCGAAAGCCATCCAAAAAATGATCCCGAAATATTCCCTAAGAAGTCCCGAAATATCCCAGACGGGAGCTCAACTGAACCCGACGGGATCCCGGACAGATCCCGAAATCCATCCAGGAATGATCTTGGCCCAAAATGATCCCGAAATAGTTTCGGAAAATTCCACAAATTATCCTGACGGGATCCCGGACGAAACCTGAAAACCATGCTTAAATGATCGCGAAAAAGTCCCGAAATGACCCCGACGGGATCTCGGACGGAACCCCAAAACCATCTAGAAATGATGAAGGAAGGTACCCAAATTGATTCCGAAAAAGTTCTGAAATGACCCCGACGGGATTCCGGACAGATCCCGAAAACCATCCAGAAATGATGCCGAAAGGCTCCCCAAATGATTCCATATCAGCTGCGAAAAAGTCCGGAAATGACCCCAACGGAATTCCGGACGGATCCCGGAAACCTTCTAGAAATGATGCCGGAAGGTACACCAAATGATCCCGAAATTAAATAGTCCCGAAATGACACCGACGGGACCCCTTACGGATCCCGAAAACCATGCAGAAATTATGCCGGAAGGGACCCAAATAATCCCGAAAGAGTCCTGAAATGACCCTGACGGGATCCCATACGGATCCCGAAAATCATCCGGAAATGATGCCAGAAGGGACCCCAAATGATCCCGAAAAAACCCGAAATGACCCCGACGGAATCTCGAAAACCATCCAGAAATGATGACGGAAGAGACCCCAAATGATCCCGAAAAATTTCCGAAATGACCCCGACGGGATCCCGGACTGATCCCGAAAACTATCCGGATATAGTCCCTAAATGACCCTGAAGGGATCCCCGACGGATCCCGGAAACTATCCAGAAAGATGCCGGAAAGGTTCCCAAATGATCCCCAAATAGTGCCGAAATGACCCTGACGGGATCCCGGACGGATCCCGAAAACTATCCAGAAATGATGGCGAAAGGGTCCCCGAAAGATCCCGTATTAGTGGCGAAAAAGTCTCGAAATGACCACGACGGGATCCCGGACGTATCCAGAAAACCATCTAGAAATGATGCCGGAAGGGTCTCGATATGGCCCTAACGGGATTACAAATAAGGTGAAGCTAATTATAAAACCATGTTAATAAGACAGCAGGCACGTTGGAGCGAATGAAGATTTATATAGAAACATACAGGTAGAGCTAATAAAAGCGTGCTAATAAAAACAATTGGAGGACGGCGGATTGCGGGAGGAGAAGGAGAGGACCACTGATCGTTTTTCCAAAACTGTTTAGATCTCGATCTGTATGTGCCAGATACCAAAAACTATTGATTTTGGAGAAAATTTATATTGAGTTATAACAATTTAAAGATTTTACACCAGAGGTGTAGATAAGGGGGGAGGGGGGACGGAGGGTGTCACTGCTCATTTTGTAAGCCCTCGACTTATTTGACCTATTGAGTTGTAATATTGGTGAAGGTCAATAAAGGTAAAATTATAATGTGTAAAAATTATTAAAAAGTAACTGTTCCAAGGGGTCGCGGGATCTCCACCCCCCTTTCCATGCTCGAAAAAAATTTCGCTAGTAGACTATTGTCTGTGTCCCAAATTTCATCAAAATCCGTGTAGCCGGTTTGGCGTGATTCAGTCACAAAGACGGAAAAATACAATAATTAAATTATAACTGTTCCTAGGGGGCGGGGACCTCCCCCCTTTTCAAAAAAAATATAGCTAGTAGATCCTTCTAGACTATTGGCTACATGTGTCCAAAATTTCATTCAAATCGGTCCAGCCGTTCTTGCGTGATTGAATCACAAAGACAAACGTCTGGACAAACATCCAAACATCCAAACTTTGCCATTTATAATATAACTAGCCTTTACACGCGGCCCCGTCCGCAAGGAGAAAATAAAATATATGTGCTATTCACGTTAGCCTGCTTATCAAGTTATCTGTTTAAAATTTGTTTCTGTCAATGTATTTTATTTTTTAATACGGTAAAAAAAAAGAAATAAATGAGCTGATAGGCACGCTTACATGAATAGTACAATACACTTTTTTCGAATGAAAAAAAATACATTTTGTTTGTAAGTTAAATTAATTGATAAGACAGGGGTGAAGGAATTACTACTCATAGAACAAAGGATTGAAACTACAATTAGCTAAAACCAAAAAGAATTTTTTAAATGAAAGTAGTGTTGCTTTTTCGGGTATTTAAAAAATAAATAAATGTAAGGCACGATAAACTCCGAAGAGATCTAAGGCCGAGCTTCTCTTCCAATATGCGTCGTGCTCCTCTTTATTTTCCCTACAAATTGGCCGGACGGGACCTACATGTTTTATGCCGACTCCGAGCGGCATCTGCAAGGCCGATGCGTTTTCACTGAGAGCTTTTCATGGCAAAAATACACCCGGAGAGCTTGCCAAACACTGCCGAGGGGCGACCCCGCTTAGAAAAATTTTCTTCTAATTGAAAAACTTTATTTCTAAAATTTTGATGTTGCTTTGCCCGGGGTGTGAACCCAGGGCATACGGTGTGGTAGGCGGAGCACGCTACCATCACACCACGGTGGGGTATTTAGTTGGTTAAAATATTCCAAACATTGTAATTATAGTTGTAACAGTTCGTTACAGGATTCATTTAAAAATAGAACGAAAAATCTGTGCTATATATTAAAGATAAAACATACCGAATTTTAATTACGAATAATTTGCAGTAAATCCACGGCCATGTGTGCTAAATTACCGGTTTCGAAGAGACCTAAAATGATCCCGGAAGGGTCCCAAAATGACACCAAAATAGTCACGAAATGATGCCGACGGGATACCGGACAAATCCCGAAAACTATCCAGAAATGATGCCGGAGGGGTCCCAAAATAATCCCGAAGTAGTCACGAAAAGTCCCGAAATGACCCTGACGGGATCCCGGACGGACCCCGAAAACCATCCAGAATTGATTCCTGAACGGTCCGCAAATTATACCGAAATAGTCCGGAAAAAGTCCCAAAAAAACTCCGACGGGATCCCGAACAAATCCCGAAAATCACCCAGAAATTATCCTGGTGGGGTCCCAAAATGATTCCGAAATAGTCACGAAAAAGGCCCGAAATGACCCTGACGGGATCCCGAAACCATCCAGAAATGACTTTGGACGGATCCCAAATGATCCCGGAAAAGTCCCCAAACCATCCAGAATTGATCTCTGAAGGTTCCGCAAATGAACCCGAAATAGCCCGGAAAAAGTCCCGAAAAAACTCCAACAGGCTCCCGGACAGATCCCGAAATCACCCAGAAATTATCCCGGAGGGGTCCCAAAATGATTCCGAAATAGTCCCGAAAAAAGCCCGAAATTACCCTGGCGGGATCCCGAAAACCATCCAGAAATGATCCGGAAATAGCCCGGAAAAAGTCAAGAAAAAACTCAGACAGATCCCGAAAATCATGAAGAAATTATCCGGGAAGGGTCCCAAAATTACCCCGAAATAACTCTGACGGTATCCCGGGCATATCCGGAAAATCATCCAGAATTGAGCTCTGAAAGGTCCGCAAATAATCCAGAAATAGTCCGGAAAAAGTCCCGAAAAACTCCGTCGGGATCCCGGACAGATCCCGAAAATCACCCAGAAATTATCCCGGAGGGGTCCCAAAATGATTCCGAAAACAGTCCCGAAAAAGTTCCGAAATGACCCTGACGGGATCCCGGACCGATACCGAAAACCATCCAGAATTGGTCTCTAAAGGGTCCGCAAATTATCCCAGAAAAAGTCGCGAAAAAACTACGAAGGGATCCCTAACAGATCCCGAAAATCATAGAGAAATTATCCCGGAAGGGTCCAAAATGATCCCGAAATAGTTCCGAAAAGGCGCGAAATAACCTTGACGGGATCCCGGACGGATACCGAAAACCACCCAGAAAGCATCTTTAAGGGCAACTGACCCCGAAATAGTTGTGAAAAAGTCCTGAAACTACCCGACGGGATCCCGAAAACCATCCAGAAATTATCCCGGAAGGATCCCAAAATGATCCTGGAACAGTCTCGAAATTACCCTGACATTTTCCCGAAAAAGTAAAAAAAATTCCCAAATTATTAAATAAATTATAAAATTAAAAATTGCTTCAAATAAATGTTTTCATACATTTAAAAAAAGCAATATGGGCAATCCCCGATTATTAAAATCGTAAAAAAATAAAACCGGACGGATCCCGGAAGAGTCCCAAAGTGATCCCGAAAAAGTCCCGAAATGGCACCGACGGGATCCCGGACGGATTCAGAAAGCCATCCGGCATTGCTCTCTGAAGGGTTCGAAATTGACCGCGAAATAGGCCCGAAAAAGTCCCGAAATTACCCTGACGGGATCCCGAAAACAATCCAGAAATTATCCCGAAGGATCCCCAAATGATCCCGGAACAGTCCCGAAAAAGATGCCGTAAGGGACCCCAAATGATCCAGAAATTACTCCGACGGTATCCCGTGCGGATACCGAAAACCATCCAGATATGATACCCGAAAGGTCCTCAAATGATCCCCTAATAGTACCGAATTGACCCTGACAGGATCCGGACGGATCCCGGAAACCATCCTGAAGTTATGCCGAAAGGGACCCCAAATTATCCCGTATAAGTTGAGAAAAAATCCCCGAAATGACACCGACGGGATTCCGGACGGATCCCGAAAACCATCTAGAAATGATGCCGGAATGGACCCCAAATGATCCCGAAAAAGCAGTGAAATGACCCCGACGGGATCCCGGACGGATCCCGAAAACGATCCAGAAATGATGCCGGAAGGAACCCAAATGATCCCGAAAAATTCCCGAAATTACCCCGAGGGGATCCCGGACGGATCCCGGATCATCCCCGAGGGATCCCGGAAACTATCCAGAAATGATGCCGGAAAGGTTCCCAAGTTATCCCCAAATAGTCCCGAAATTACCCTGACGGTATCCCGGACGGATTCCGAAAACCATCCGGAAATGATGGCGAAAGGGTCCCCAAATGACCCCGCATTAGTCGCGAAAAGTTCCGAAATGATCCCGACGGGATCCCGGACGGATCCCGAAAACCATCTAGAAATGTTGCCGGAAGGGACCCCAAATGGTCCCGAAATGACCCCGACGGATCCCGGACGGATACCGAAAACCATCCAGAAATGATGCCGGTAGGTACCCCAAATTATCCCGAAATAGTCCCGAAATGGCCCTGACGGGATCGTGGACGGATCCCGAAAACCATCCAGAAATGATGCCGAAAGGGTCCAAAATGATCCCGTATTAGTCGAGAAAAAGTCCCAAAATGACCCCGACGGGATCCCGGACGGATCTCGAAAACCATCCAGAAATGATCCCGAAATAGCCCCGAAATGACCATCCAGGAATGATTACGAAAGGGACCCAAATTACCCCGAAAAAGTCCCGTAGTGATCCCGGAAACCGTAAAGAATTTATCTCTCAAAGGTACGCAAATTATCCCGTAAATACCCCGATGGGATGCCGGACGGATCCCGAAACCCATCCACAAATGATGCCGGAAGGGTCCCCAAATGATCGCGAAATAGGTCCGAAATTATCCCGGAATAGTCCCGAAAATGTTCCAAAATAACCCCGACCGGGATCCCGAAAACTATAACAAATTATGCCGGAAGGGTCCCAAAATGTTCCCGAAATAGTCGCGAATAAGTCCCGAAATGAACTCGGCGGGATCCCGGACGGATCCCGAAAACCATCCAGAAATGATCCCGGAAGGGTCTCGATATGGCCCTAACGGGATTACAAATAAGGTGAAGCTAATTATAAAACCATGTTAATAAGGTAGCAGGCACGTTGGAGCGAATGAAGATTTATATAGAAACATACAGGTAAAGCTAATAAAAGCGTGCTAATAAAAACAATTGGTGGACGGCGGATTGCGGAGGAGAAGGAGAGGACCACTGATCGTTTTTCCAAAATTTTTTAGATCTCGATCTGTATGTACCAGATACCAAAAACTATTGATTTAGGAGAACATTTATATTTGGTTATAACAATTTATAGATTTTACATCAGAGGGGTTAGAAGGGGGAGGGGGGGGGGGGGGGAGGGTGTCACTGCTCATTATGTAAGCCCACGACTTATTTGACCCATTGAGTCAGTAATATTGGTGAAGGCCCGTATAGGTAAAGTTATAATGTGTAAAAATTATTAAAGAGTATTTGTTCGAAGGGGGTCGTGGGTCCCCTACCCCCCTTTCCATGTTCGAAAAAAATTTCTCTAGTAGACTATTGTCTGTGTCCCAAATTTCATCAAAACCCGTCTAGCCGTTCTGGCGTGATTCAGTTCAGAAAAATACAATAATTAAATTATAACTGTTCCTAGGGGGCGGAGACCTCCACGCTTTTCAAAAAAGTATAGCTAGTAGATCCTTCTAGACTATTGGCTATATGTGTGCCAAATCTCATCCAAATCGGTCAAGCCGTTCTTGCGTGATTGAGTCACAAAGACAAACGTCTGGACAAACATCCAAACTTTCCCATTTATAATATACCAGCCTTTACCCGCGGCCCCGTCCACAAGGAGAAAATAAAATATATAAGCTATTCACGTTAGCCTGCTTAGCAAGTTATCTGTTTAAAACATTTGTTCTGTCTAATGCATTTTATTCTTGTAATTGAGTAAAAAAAAGAACTAAATGAGCTGATAACCTGATAGGATCCCCAAACGATCCCAAAAATTATCCAGAAAAATCCACGAAATTACCACGACGCTATCGCGGACGGATCCCGAAACCCATCTAGAAATGCCACGGAAGGGTCTCCAAAAGTTCCCGGAATAGTCCCAAAAACCCGAAATGACAACGACGCGATTCTGGACTTATCCAGAGAACCACAAAAAAATGATGCCTGAAGTGTACCAAAATGATCCTGAAATAGCCCCGCAAAAGTTCCGAAATGACCCTGACGGGCTCCCGGACGGTTCTCGAAAACCATTCAGAAAATATCCAGGAAGGGCCCCTAAATTATTCCGCCATAGTCTAGAAAAACTACCGAAATTACCCCGAGGGGATCACGACGGATCGCGAAAACCGTACAGAAATGATTCCGGAAGCGTCCCAAATGATCCCGTATTAGTCCCGAAAAAGTCCTGAAATGACCCCGACGGGATCCCGGACGGATCCCGAAAACTATCCAGAAATGATGCCGGAAAAGTCCTCAACTGATCCCCTAATAGTACCGAAATGACCGTGACGGGATCCCGAACGTATCCCGACAACTATCCAGAAATGATGCCGAAAGGGTCCGCAAATGATCCCGTATTAGTCGAGAAAAAGTCCCGAAATGACCCCGACGGGATTCATGACAGATCCCGAAAACCATCCAGAAATTATGCCGGAAGGGACCCCAAATGATACCGAAAAAGTCACGAAATTACCGCGACGGGATCTCGAAAACTATACAGAAATGATGCCGGAAAGCTCCCCAAATGATCCCCTAATAGTCCCGAAATGGCCCTGAGGGGTTCCCGAAAACCATCCAGAAATGAAGCCGAACAAATGTTCCCGTATAAGTCGCGAAGAAGTCCCGAAAAAGCCCCAACGGGATCCCGGACAGAGTCCTAAAATCATTTAGAAATGATGCCGGAAGGCACCCCAAAGGATCCGACAAAGTCCCGAAATTACCCTGACGGGATCCCGGACGGATCCTGAAAACCATCTAGAAATGGTGCCGGAAGGTACCTCAAATGATCCCGAAATACTCTCGAAATGACGCCGACGGGATCCCGGACGGATCCCAAAAACCATCTAGAAATGATGCCGGAAGGTACCTCAATTGATCCCGTATTAGTCGAGCAAAAGTCCCGAAATGGCCTCGACGGGATCCCGGACGGATACCGAAAACCATCTAGAAATGATGCGGAAGGTACCCCAAATGATCCCGAAATAGTCTCGAAATGAACCCGACGGGATCCCGGACGGATCCCGAAAACCATCTAGAAATGATGCCAGAAGGCACCCCAAATGATCCCAAAATAGTCCCCGAAATGACCCGACGGCATCCCGGACGGATCCCGAAAACCATCCAGATATGATGCCGAAAGGGTCCCCAAATGATCCCGTATTAGTCGAGAAAAAGTTACGAAATGACGAAGACGGGATCCCGGACGGATCCCAAAAACCATCTAGCAATGATACCAGAAGGTACTCCAAATGATCCCGTATTAGTCGGGAAAAAGTCCCGAAATGACCCCGACGGGATCCCGGACGGATCCAGAAAACCATCTGGAAATGATGCCGGAAGGTAACCTAAGTGATCCCGGATATAGTCCCGAAATGACCCTGAAAGTGCCCCCAAATGATCCCGTATTAGTCGAAAAAAGTCCAGAAATGACCCCGACGGGATGCCGGACGGATCCCGAAAATCATCTAGAAATGATGCCGGAAGGTACCTCAAATGATCCCGTATTAGTCGAGAAAAAGTCTCAAAATGACCCTGCCGGGTGTAAGGTTCCATTTCGGAACCTCCGGAAAAGTTGTACATATGTGCCCACCCTACTGCGCCCCAAACACCAATTCCCCAAACACGTATTTTTAGGTTAGTTTTAGTTTGGTTCTTTTATTATATGTTGGTTTTAGTTTAACAAATGTTTTATTAATTTACTTTACACTTGTTTAGTTTGTACGATTAGATTAAATATTTTAGGTTGATTTTATTTAATATTTTAGTTCTGCACTCCTTGCCTTTTGTCCAAACTTTTTGATAATTGTCCATAACATTTTTGATGTCAGTCATGTGGGCCGCAGTTGTATTTGACATGCGCGTTGCCACCTGTACGCGCCTGTCAAATACAACTTAAGGGCCAACCACATAGAATACCTTATTATATTTTGGTGTAAGGCTGATGTTCCTTATATCACCCTTCCTTTTCAAAAGAAGAATTTGGCAAATTAAACACGTGTGCCATATTCTTCTTTTGTATTCTATTAATTGGTTCGGATGAACGAAAATATTAGGGTGTACCTTCCTTTTTGAAATTCGTTCATCCGGAGCAATTTTTTTTTTATATTTGTTGTAAAATAAGTTAAAAGTTAGAATTACGTTAATATTTTTTGTATAATAAATTTAAATTGTATATAATTCAATTATGAATTTCCAATTTCCTAAAGTTTACATTAAGATATATATAAATACATGTAGAAAAATATTTTTTTGTGTTTAACATTTTTTCATTTGGGTATACAAAATTGTGTGTTATTTTTGTTTTTATATATTTTTGTGCCTTCGTGGCTATTAAAAATGAAGAAAGTTAAAATATTGCTAAAAATTTTGGATTTTTCTTTCAACCCAATTTAAGGTTTAATCAGGGTATTGAAGTGATGTTAATTTACTTTACTTAGGCGGTTTTTATGTACTACTTTTTCTTTGCTCTTAACTTCATCGAAAATAGTTACATTGGGTTCGTTAATTTTGGTTATTGTAAACGAACCTTGATAAATATATTCGTGTTTATGATGTGGTTCTTTTTGTAAAAGTACTTTATCTCCGATTTTTACAATTAAAGGTCGTGCCGTTTTATCGTACAGATTTTTACTTTGTAATTTATTTTTATTAATCAGATTTTGTGCCATTTTGTGCGTTTTCTGCATCCTAAACTTAACTTCTTTGGCATAGTTTTCGACGTTATAAATTGGGTCAATTTTTTCTTTTGTTAATTAATTAGGCAAAGTTGCCTTTTTCCCAAAGACTAACTCGTAAGGTGAAAATTGATTGTCGAAAACTGTGCTACTCGTAGTATTGTGTAGGAAAGTAAAGTATTTTAAATAAACACCCCAATCAGAAAAAGTGTCTTTTAAATATGCACGTAAGTATTCATTAAAAACTCTATGATTACGTTCAATCGTGCCAACAGTTTCATGATGGTATGCAGTTGAAAAATTATGTTGAATATTTAAAAGCTTTGTTAATTCTTCGAATAATTCATTTTTAAATTCTGTACCTAAATCTGATTTTATGGCATTCATTGTGCCGTATGTTAAAATGAATCCTTCAAAAATTGCTGAAGCGATTGTTTTTGCCGATTTGTCTGGCACAGCGACTGTTACCAGGTATTTAGTCATGTCGCAAATCATGGTAAGTGCGAACTTGTTACCATATTTGGACTCAGGTAGGGGCCCTATTGTGTCAATTACTAATATATCAAATGGTTTACAAGGGGTTGGTGTTAAAACAAGTAAAATAAAAGAAAATTTCAAAATGGGCGTGGCTCCGCCCTTTTTCATTTAATTTGTCTAGGATACTTTTAACGCCATAAGTCGAACAAAAATTTACCAATCCTTTTGAAATTTGGTAGGGGCATAGATTTTATGACGTTAACTGTTTTCTGTGAAAATGGGCGAAATCGGTTGATGCCACGCCCAGTTTTTATACACAGTCGTCCCTCTGTCCTTCCGCATGGCCGTTAACACGATAACTTGAGCAAAAATCGACATATCTTTAATGAACTTAGTTCACGTGCTTACTTGAACTCACTTTATCTTGGTATGAAAAATGAACGAAATCCGACTATGACCACGCCCACTTTTTCGATATCGAAAATCACGAAAAATTTAGAAAATGCCATAATTCTATACCAAATACGAAAAAAGGGATGAAACATGGTAAGGTAATTGGATTGTTTTATTGACGCGAAATATAACTTTAGAAAAAACTTTATAAAATGGTTGTGACACCTACCATATTATGTAGAAGAAAATGAAAAAGTTCTGCAGGGCGAAATAAAAAAACTTTAAAATCTTGGCAGGTATTACATATATAAATAAATTAGCGGTATCCAACAGATGATGTTCTGGGTCACCCTGGTCAACATTTTGGTCGATATCTGGAAAACGCCTTCACACCACTCCCTTTTAAAACTCTCATTAATACCTTTAATTTGATACCCATATCGTACAAACTCATTCTAGAGTCACCCCTGGTCCACCTTTATGGCAATATCTCGAAAAGGCGTCCACCTATAGAACTAAGCCCCACGCCCTTTTAAAATACTCATTAACACCTTTCATTTGATACCCATATCGTACAAACATATTCTAAAGTCACCCCTGGCCCACCTTTATGGCGATATCTCGAAAAGGCGAACACCTATAGAACGAAGGCCCACTCCCTTTTAAAAATACCCATTAACACCTTTCATTTGATACCCATATCGTACAAACAAAGTCTAGAGTCACCCCTGGTCCACCTTTATTGCGATACCTCGAAAAGGCGTTCACCTATAGAACTAAGGCCCACTCCCTTTTAAAATACTCATTAACTCCTTTCGTTTGATACCCATATTGCACAAACGAATTCTAGAGTCACCCCTGGCCCACCTTTATGGCGATATCTCGAAACGGCGTCCACCTATGGAACTAATGATTACTCCCTTTTAAAATACTCATTAACACCTTTATTTGGCGATTTCTCGAAAATGCGACCACCTATAGAACAACCACCACTCCCTTTTAAAACCCTCATTAATACCTTTAATTTGATACCCATATCGTACAAACACATTCTAGAGTCACCCCTGGTCCACCTTTATGGCGATATTTCGAAACGGCATCCACCTATAGAACTAAGGCCCACTCCCTTTTAAAATACTCATTAACACCTTTCATTTGATACCCATATCGTACAAACGCATTCTAGAGTCAACCCTGATCCACCTTTATGGCTATATCCCTAAATTGCGTCCACCTATAGAACTATGGCCCACTCCCTCATAAAATACTCTTTAATGCCTTTCCTTTGATACACATGTCATACAAACATATTCCAGGATTTCCCTCGGTTCATTTTCCTTCATGGTTATTTTCCCTTACGTTGTCACCATAGCTCTCAACTGAGTATGTAATGTTCGGTTACACCCGAACTTAACCTTCCTTACTTCTTTTAAGTTATCTTTATTATGTTCGGATCACACGCACTCAACTCACCTGTACCACCACCAAAGACCCTCACGGTCGCCATGTAAGGTTCCATTTCGGAACCTCCGGAAAAGTTGTACATATGTGCACACCCTACTGCGCCCCAAACACCAATTCCCAGAACACGTATTTTTTTTAGGTTAGTTTTAGTTTGGTTCTTTTATTATATGTTGGTTTTAGTTTAACAAATCTTTTATTAATTTACTTTACACTTGTTTAGTTTGTACGATTAGATTAAATATTTTAGGTTGATTTTATTTAATATTTTAGTTCTGCACTCCTTGCCTTTTGTCCAAACTTTTTGATAATTGTCCATAACATTTTTGATGTCAGTCATGTGGGCCGCAGTTGTATTTGACATGCGCGTTGCCACCTGTACGCGCCTGTCAAATACAACTTAAGGGCCAACCACATAGAATACCTTATTATATTTTGGTGTAAGGCTTATGTTCCTTATACGTGATCCCGAACGGATCCCGAAAACCATCCAGAAATGATGCCGGAAGGCACCTCAAATGATCCGGTATTAGTCGAGAAAAACTCCCGAAATGACCGGACGGAATCCCGGACGGATCCCGAAACCCATCCAGAAATGATGCCGAAAGGGTCGCTAGACGATCCCGTATTAGTCCCGAATTGACCCCGGTGGGATCTCGGACGGATACCGAAAACCATCCAGAAATGATGCCGGTAAGTACCCCAAAATGATCCCGAAATAGTCCCAAAATGACACCGTCGGGATCCCGGACGGATCCCTAAAACCATCCAGTAATGATGCCGGTACATACCCCAAATGATCCCGAAAAAGTCCCGAAATTACCCCGACGGTATCCCGAAAACCATTCAGAAATGATGCCGGAAGAGACCCCAAATGATCTCGAAAAAGTCTCAAAATGACCCCAAGGGATCCCGGACGAATCCCGAAAACCATCCAGAAATGATGCTGGAAGGGACCACAAATGATCCCGAAAAATTTCCGAAATGATCGCAACCAAAATCCATCCAGATGTGATTACGGTAGGTACCCCAAATGATCCCGAAATAGTCCCGAAATTACCCCGTCGAGCCCCGACGTATCCCGGAAACTATGCAGAAATGATGCCGGAAAGGTCCTAAAATGATCCCCTAATAGTCCCAAAATGATCCCGGGCGGATCCCGGACGGATCCCGAAAACCATCCAGAAATGATGCCGAAAGGGTCCCCAAATAATCCCGTATTAGTCGAGAAAAAGTCCCGTAATGACCCCGACGGATCCCCGACGGATCCCGAAAACTATTCAGAAAAGATGCCGGAAAGGTCCTCAAATGATCCCCTAATAGTCCCGAACTTACCCTGACGGGATCCCGGACGGATATCGAACACCACTCACATGTGATCCCGGTAGGTACCCCAAATGATCCCGAAATAGTCCCGATATGACCCCTCGAGATCCCTGACGGATTTCGGAAACTATGCAGAAATGATGCCGGAAAGGTCTTCATATGATACCTTAATAGTCCCGAAATGATCCCGGACAGATCCCGAAAACCATCCAGAAATGATGCCGAAAGGGTCCCCAAATAATCCCGTATTAGTCGAGAAAAAGTCCCGAAATGACCCTGACGGGATCCCGGATGGATCCCGAAAACCATCCAGAAATGATGCCGAAAGGGTGGCCCAAATGATCCCGTATTAGTCGAGAAAAAGTGCCGAAATGACCCCGACGGTATCTCGGACGAACCCCTGAAACTATGCACAAATGATCCTGAAATAGTCCCGAAATGACCCCGTCGAGATCCCCGACGGATCCCGGAAACTATGCAGAAATGATGCCGGAAAGGTCCTCAAATGATCCCCTAATAGTCCCGAAATAATACCGGAATGATCCCGGACGGATCCCGAAAACCATCCAGAAATGATGCCGAAAGGGTGTCCCAAATGATCCCGTATTAGTCGAGAAAAAGTCCCGAAATTACCCCGACGGTATCTCGGACGAACCCCGGAAGCTATGCAGAAATGATCCTGAAATAGTCCCGAAATGACCCCGTCGAGATCCCCGACGGATCCCGGAAACTATGCAGAAATGATGCCGGAAATGTCTTCAAATGATCCCCTAATAGTCCCGAAATGATCCCGGACGGATCCCGCAAACCATCCAAAAATGATGCCGAAAGGGTCCCCAAATAATCCGGTATTAGTCGAGAAAAAGTCCCGAAATGACCCTGGCGGGATCCCGAAAACCATCCAGAAATGATGCCGAAAGGGTGTCCCAAATGATCCCGTATTAGTCGAGAAAAAGTCCCGAAATGACCCTGACGGATCCCGGACGAATCCCGAAAACCATCCAGAAATGATGCCGAAATGGTGTCCCAAATGATCCCGTATTAGTCGAGAAAAAGTACCGAAATGACCCCTACGGTATGCCGGACGAACCCCGCAAACTATGCAGAAATGATCCCCAAATAGTCCCGAAATGACCCCGTCGAGATCCCCGACGGATCCCGGAAACTATGCAGAAATGATGCAGGAAAGGTCTTCAAATGATCCCCTAATAGTCCCGAAATGATCCCGGACGGATCCCGAAAGCCATCCAGAAATGATGCCGGAAGGGTCCCCAAATGATCCCGAAAAAGTCCCGAAATGATCCCGACGGGATCCCGGACGGATCCAGAAAACCATCCAGAACTGATGGCGGAAGGGACCCAAAATGACCCCGAAAACTCCCGTAATGATCCCGGAAACCATCAAGAATTTATCTCTCAAAGGTACGCAAATGATCCCGAAAACACCCCGACGGGATGCCGAACGGATCCCGAAACCCATCCAGAAATGATGCCGGAAAGGTCCCTAAATGATCGCGAAATAGTCCCGAAATGATCCCGGAATAGTCCCGAAAATATCCCAAAATAACCTTGAAGGGATCCCGGACGGATCCCGAAAACTATACAGAAATGATCTCGGAAGGGTCCCAAAATGATCCCGAAATAGTACCAAAAAAGTCCCGAAATGACCCCGGCGCGATCCTGGACGGATCCCGAAAACCATCCAAAAATGATCCCGGAAGGGTCTCGATATGACCCCAAGGGGATTACAAATAAGGTGAAGCTAATTGTAGAACCGTTTTAATAAGGCAGCAGGCGCGTTGGAGCGAATGAAAAGTTACAAAGAAACATACAAAGAAACATAAGAGCGTGCTAATAAAAACAATTGAAAGAGGGCGGATGGCGGGAGGAGAAGTACCGCTGCTCGTTTTTCCAAAATTGTTTAGATCTCGATCTGTATGTGCCAGATACCAAAAACTATTGATTTAGGAGAAAATTTATATTGAGTTATAACAATTTATAGATTTTACACCAGAGGGGTAGAGAAAGGGGGGCGGAGGGTGTCACTGCTCACTTTGTAAGCCCTCGACTTATTTGGCCCATTGAGTCTGTGATATTGGTGAAGGCCAGTATACGTAAAGATATAATGTGTAAAAATTATTAAAAAGTAATTGCTCGAAGGGGTCGTGGATCCCACCCCTCTTTCCATGTTCGAAAAAAATTTCTCTAGTAGACTACTGTCTGTGCCAAATTTCATCAAAATCCGTGTAGCTGTTCTGGCGTGATTCAGTCGCAAAGACTAAAAAATATAATAATTAAATTATTGCTGTTCCTATGGGGCAGGGGCTTCCCCCCTTTTGAAAAATATATAGCTAGTAGATCCTTATTGACTATTGGCTATATGTGTGCCAAATTTCATCCAAATCCGTCCAGCCGTCCTTGCGTGATTAAGTCACAAAGACAAACGTCTGGACAAACATCCAAACATCCAAACTTTCCCATTTATATTATATACTAGCCTTTACCCGCGGCGACGTCCGCAAGGAGAAAATGAGGTACATGGGCTATTCACGTTAGCCTGCTTATCAAGTTATCTGCTTAAAATTTGTTTCTGTCTAATGCATTTTATTTTTGTAATTGAGTAAAAAAAAAACTAAATGAGCTGATAACCTGATATGTTACCCAAATGATCCCGAAATTATCCAGAAAAAGCCACGAAATGATCCCGACGCTATCGCGGACGGATCCGCGAAGTTCCCGTAATAGTCCCAAAAAAACCCGAAATGACAACGACACGATTCCAGAATTATACAGAGAACCACACAGAAATTATCCCTGAAGGGTGCCAAAGTGATACCGAAAAAGTTCCCAAATTACCTTGACGGGCTCCCGGACGGATCTCAAAAACAATCCAGGAAGGGTTCCGAAATTATGCAGAAAAAGTTCCGAAATGACTCCGACGGATCCACCACGGATCGCGAAATCCATAGAGAAATTATTCCGGAAGGGTCCCAAAATGATCCCGAAATAGTCCGAAAATGGCCCCGATGGGATCCCGCATGGATCCAGCTGTAATCCCGGAAGGGTTCCATAACTATCCCGAAAAAGTAACAAACAAAATCTCAAAATGACTCCTACGGCATCCTGTACGGATCCAGAAATGACCTCGGAAGGGTCCCCAAATGATCCCAACATGGGCCCGAAATGACCCTGATGGATCCGGCAAACGATCAAGAATTGATGCCGGAAGGGTCCCCAAATGATCCCGAAATAATACAGAAAAAGTCATGGAATGATCCCTAAAGGGTCCCCAAATGGTCCCAAAATAGTCCCGAAAAAGTCCCGAAATTACCCTGATGGGTTCCCGTACAGATCCCAAAGTCAATCCAGAAGTGATGCCGGAAGGGTCCCAACTGATCCCGTATTATCCCGAAAAAGTCCCGAAATGACCCCGACGGAATCCCGGACGGTTCCCGAAAACCATCCAAAAATGATCCCGAAATATTCCCTAAGAAGTCCCGAAATATCCCAGACGGGAGCTCAAACGGATCCCTAACTGAACCCGACGGGATCCCGGACAGATCCCGAAATCCATCCAGGAATGATCTTGGCCCAAAATGATCCCGAAATAGTTTCGGAAAATTCCACAAATTACCCTGACGGAATCCGGACGAATCCTGAAAACCATGCTTAAATGATCCCGAAAAAGTCTCGAAATGACCCCGACGGGATCCCGAACGGATACCGAAAACCATCCAGAAATGATGCCAGAAAGGTCCTCAAATGATCACCTAATAGTCCCGAAATTACCCTGATGGATCCGGCAAACGATCAAGAATTGATGCCGCAAGGGTCCCCAAATGATCCCGAAATAATACAGAAAAAGTCATGGAATGATCCTAAAGGGTCCCCAAATGGTCCCGAAATAGTCCAGAAAAAGTCCCGAAATTACCCTGATGGGTTCCCGTACAGACCACAAAATACATCCATATGTGATGCCGGAAGGGTCCCAAATGATCCCGTATTAGCCCGAAAACGTCCCGAAATGACCCCGACGGAATCCCGGACGGTTCCCGAAAACCATCCAGAAATTATCCCGAAATAGTCCCTAAGAAGTCCCGAAATGTCCCTGATGGGAACTCAAACAGATCCCTAACTGAACCAGACGGGATCCCGGATAGATCCCGAAATCCATCCAGGAATGATCCTGGAGCAAAATGATCCCGAAATAGTTTCGGAAAAGTCCACAAATTACCCTGACGGGATCACGGACGACTCCTGAAAACCATGCTTAAATGATCCCGAAAAAGTCCCGAAATGACCCCGACGGGATCCCTAACGGATACCGAAAACCATCCAGAAATGATGCCGGAAAGGTCCTCAAATGATCCCGTATTAGTCGAGAAAAAGTCCCGAAATAGGCCCGACGGTATTCCGGACGGATCCCGAAATCCATCCAGGAATGATCTTGGCCCAAAATGATCCCGAAATAGTTTCGGAAAAGTCCACAAATTACCCTGACCGGATCCCGGACGAATCCTGAAAACCATGCTTAAATGATCGCGAAAAAGTCCCGAAATGACCCCGACGGGATCTCGGACGGAACCCCGAAACCATCTAGAAATGATGAAGGAAGGTACCCAAATTGATTCCGAAAAAGTTCTGAAATGACCCCGACGGGATTCCGGACAGATCCCGAAAACCATCCAGAAATGATGCCGAAAGGGTCCCCAAATGATTCCATATCAGCTGCGAAAAAGTCCGGAAATGACCCCAACGGGATTCCGGACGGATCCCGGAAACCATCTAGAAATGATGCCGGAAGCTACACCAAATGATCCCGAAATGAAATAGTCCCGAAATGACACCGACGGGACCCCTTACGGATCCCGAAAACCATGCAGAAATGATGCCGGAAGGGACCCAAATAATCCCGAAAGAGTCCTGAAATGACCCTGACGGGATCCCGTACGGATCCCGAAAATCATCCGGAAATGATGCCAGAAGGGACCCCAAATGATCCCGAAAAAACCCGAAATGACCCGACGGAATCTCGAAAACCATCCAGAAATGATGGCGGAAGGGACCCCAAATGATCCCGAAAAAGTTCCGAAATGACCCTGACGGGATCCCGGACTGATCCCGAAAACTATCCAGAAATGATGCCGGAAAGGTCCTCAAATGATCCCTTAATAGTCCCTAAATGACCCTGAAGGGATCCCCGACGGATTCCGGAAACTATCCAGAAAGATGCCGGAAAGGCTCCCAAATGATCCCCAAATACTGCCGAAATGACCCTGACGGGATCCCGAACGGATCCCGAAAACTATCCAGAAATGATGGCGAAAGGGTCCCCGAAAGATCCCGTATTAGTAGCGAAAAAGTCTCGCAATGACCACGACGGGATCCCGGACGTATCCAGAAAACCATCTAGAAATGATGCCGGAAGGGTCTCGATATGGCCCTAACGGGATTACAAATAAGGTGAAGCTAATTATAAAACCATGTTATTAAGGCAGCAGGCACGTTGGAGCGAATGAAGATTTATATAGAAACATACAGGTAGAGCTAATAAAAGCGTGCTAATAAAAACAATTGGAGGACGGCGGATTGCGGGAGGAGAAGGAGAGGACTACTGTTCGTTTTTCCAAAACTGTTTAGATCTCGATCTGTATGTGCCAGATACCAAAAACTATTGATTTTGGAGAAAATTTATATTGAGTTATAACAATTTAAAGATTTTACACCAGAGGTGGAGAGAAGGGGGGGGGGGGGGGGACGGAGGGTGTCACTGCTCATTTTGTAAGCCCTCGACTTATTGAGTAGTAATATTGGTGAAGGTCAGTAAAGGTAAAATTATAATGTGTAAAAATTATTAAAAAGTAACTGTTCCAAGGGGTCGTGGGATCCCCACCCCCCTTTCCATGCTCGAAAAAAATTTCGCTAGTAGACTATTGTCTGTGTCCCAAATTTCATCAAAATCCGTGTAGCCGGTTTGGCGTGATTCAGTCACAAAGACGGAAAAATATAATAATTAAATTATAACTGTTCCTAGGAGGCGGGGACCTCCCCCCTTTTCAAAAAAATATAGCTAGTAGATCCTTCTAGACTATTGGCTATATGTGTCCAAAATTTCATTCAAATCGGTCCAGCCGTTCTTGCGTGATTGAGTCACAAAGACAAACGTCTGGACAAACATCCAAACATCCAAACTTTGCCATTTATAATATAACTAGCCTTTACCCGCGGCCCCGTCCGCAAGGAGAAAATAAAATATATGTGCGATTCACGTTAGCCTGCTTATCAAGTTATCTGTTTAAAAATTGTTTCTGTCAATGTATTTTATTTTTTAATACGGTAAAAAAAAAGAAATAAATGAGCTGATAGGCACGCTTACATGAATAGTACAATACACTTTTTTCGAATGAAAAAAAAATACATTTTGTTTGTAAGTTAAATTAATTGATAAGACAGGGGTGAAAGAATTACTACTCATAGAACAAAGGATTGAAACTACAATTAGCTAAAACCAAAAAGAATTTTTTAAATGAAAGTAGTGTTGCTTTTTCGGGTATTTAAAAAATAAATAAATGTAAGGCGCGATAAACTCCGAAGAGATCTAAGGCCGAGCTTCTCTTCCAATATGCGTCGTGCTCCCCTTGATTTTCCCTACAAATTGGCCGGACGGGACCTACATGTTTTATGCCGACTCCGAGCGGCATCTGCAAGGCCGATGCGTTTTCACTGAGAGCTTTTCATGGCAAAAATACACCCGGAGAGCTTGCCAAACACTGCCGAGGGGCGACCCCGCTTAGAAAAATTTTCTTCTAATTGAAAAACTTTATTTCTAAAATTTTGATGTTGCTTTGCCGGGGGTGTGAACCCAGGGCATACGGTGTGGTAGGCGGAGCACGCTACCATCACACCACGGTGGGGTATTTAGTTGGTTAAAATATTACAAACATTGTAATTATAGTTGTAACAGTTCGTTACAGGATTCATTTAAAAATAGAACGAAAAATCTGTGCTATATATTAAAGATAAAACATACCGAATTTTAATTACGAATAATTTGCAGTAAATCCACGGCCATGTGTGCTAAATTACCGGTTTCGAAGAGACCTAAAATGATCCCGGAAGGGTCCCAAAATGACACCAAAATAGTCACGAAATGATGCCGACGGGATCCCGAACAAATCCCGAAAACTATCCAGAAATGATGCCGGAGGGGTCCCAAAATAATCCCGAAGTAGTCACGAAAAGTCCCGAAATGACCCTGACGGGATCCCGGACGGACCCCGAAAACCATCCAGAATTGATTCCTGAACGGTCCGCAAATTATACCGAAATAGTCCGGAAAAAGTCCCGAAAAAACTCCGACGGGATCCCGAACAAATCCCGAAAATCACCCAGAAATTATCCCGGAGGGGTCCCAAAATGATTCCGAAATAGTCACGAAAAAGGCCCGAAATGACCCTGACGGGATCCCGAAAACCATCCAGAAATGACTCTGGACGGATTCCCAAATGATCCCGGAAAAGTCCCCAAACCATCCAGAATTGATCTCTGAAGTTTCCGCAAATGATCCTGAAATAGTCCGGAAAAAGTCCCGAAAAAACTCCGACGGGATCCCGAACAAATCCCGAAATCACCCAGAAATTATCCCGGAGGGGTCCCAAAATGATTCCGAAATAGTCCCGAAAAAAGCCCGAAATGACCCTGGCGGGATCCCGAAAACCATCCAGAAATGATCCGGAAATAGCCCGGAAAAAGTCACGAAAAAACTCAGACAGATCCCGAAAATCATGAACAAATTATCCGGGAAGGGTCCCAAAATTACCCCGAAATAACTCCGCCGGTATCCTGGGCAGATCCCGAAAATCATCCAGAATTTAGCTCTGAAAGGTCCGCAAATAATCCAGAAATAGTCCGGAAAAAGTCCCGAAAAACTCCGTCGGGATCCCGGACAGATCCCGAAAATCACCCAGAAATTATCCCGGAGGGGTCCCAAAATGATTCCGAAATAGTCCCGAAAAAGTTCCGAAATGACCCTGACGGGATCCCGGACCGATACCGAAAACCATCCAGAATTGGTCTCTAAAGGGTCCGCAAATTATCCCAGAAAAAGTCGCGAAAAAACTACGAAGGGATCCCGAACAGATCCCGAAAATCATAGAGAAATTATCCCGGAAGGGTCCCAAAATGATACCGAAATAGTTCCGAAAAGGCGCGAAATAACCCTGACGGGATCCCGGACGGATCCCGAAAACCACCCAGAAAATATCTTTAAGGGCAACTGACCCCGAAATAGTTGTGGAAAAGTCCTGAAACTACCCGACGGGATCCCGAAAACCATCCAGAAATTATCCCGGAAGGATCCCAAAATGATCTTGGAACAGTCTCGAAATTACCCTGACATTTTCCCGAAAAAGTAAAAAAAATTCCCAAATTATTAAATAAATTATAAAATTAAAAAAATGCTTCAAATAAATGTTTTCATACATTTAAAAAAAAGCAATATGGGCAATCCCCGATTATTAAAATCGTAAACAAATAAACCCGACGGGATCCCGGACGGATCCCGAAAACTATACAGATATGATCCCGAAAGGTTCACAAAATGATCCCGAAATTGTACCGAAAAAGCCCCGAAAGGATCCCGGGCGGATCCCGAAAACCATCCAGAAATGATCCCGGAAGAGTCCCAAAGTAATCCCGAAAAAGTCCCGAAATAGCATCGACGGGATCCCGGACGGATTCAGAAAGCCATCCGGCATTGCTCTCTGAAGGGTTCGAAATTGACTGCGAAATAGGCCCGAAAAAGTCCCGAAATTACCCTGACGGGATCCCGAAAACATTCCAGAAATTATTCCGGAAGGATCCCCAAATGATCCCGGAACAGTCCCGAAAAAGATGCCGGAAGGGACCCCAAATGATCCCGTAAAAGTCCAGAAATTACTCCGACGGGATCCCGTGCGGATACCGAAAACCATCCAGATATGATACGCGAAAGGTCCTCAAATGATCCCCTAATAGTACCGAATTGACCCTGACAGGATCCCGGACGGATCCCGGAAACCATCCTGAAGTTATGCCGAAAGGGACCCCAAATTATCCCGTATAAGTTGAGAAAAAATCCCCGAAATGACACCGACGGGATTCCGTACGGATCCCGAAAACCATCTAGAAATGATGCCGGAATGGACCCCAAATGATCCCGAAAAAGTAGTGAAATGTCCCCGACGGGATCCCGGACGGATCCCGAAAACGATGCAGAAATGATGCCGGAAGGAACCCAAATGATACCGAAAAATTCCCGAAATTACCCCGAGGGGATCCCGGACGGATCCCGGATCATCCCCGAGGGATCCCGAAAACTATCCAGAAATGATGCCGGAAAGGTTCCCAAGTTATCCCCAAATAGTCCCGAAATTACCCTGACGGTATCCCGGACGGATTCCGAAAACCATCCGGAAATGATGGCGAAAGGGTCCCCAAATGATCCCGCATTAGTCGCGAAAAAGTTCCGAAATGATTCCGACGGGATCCCGGACGGATCCCGAAAACCATCTAGAAATATTGCCGGAAGATACCCCAAATGATCCCGAAAAAGTCCTGAAATGATCCAGACGGGATCCCGGACGAATCCCGAAAACCATCCACCTATGTACCACAAATTATCCCAAAATAGTCACGAAATGACCCCGCCGGGATCACAGGCGGATCCCGAAAAAGTCCTGAAATAACCCCGACGGGATACCGGACGAATACCGAAAACCATCCAGAAATGATGCCGGTGGCTATCCCAAAATGATCCTGAAATAGTCCCGAAATGGCCCTGAAGGGATACCCAAGGGATCCCGGAAACTATCCAGAAATGATGCCCGAAAGGTTCCCAAATGATCCCCATATAGTCCCGAAATGACCCTGACGAGATCCCGGATGGATCCCGAAAACCTTCCAGAAATGATGGCGAAAGGTTCCCCAAATGATCCCGTATTATTCGCGAAATAGTCCGGAAATGACCCCGATGGGCTCCCGCACGGATCCAGAAATGATTCCGGAAGGGTCCCATAATAATCCCGAAATGACCTCGGAAGGGTCCCCAAATGATCCCAAAATGGTCCCGAAATTACCCTGATGAATCCGGCAAACCATCAACAATTGATGCCAGAAGGGTCACCAAATGATCCCCAAATAATACAGAAAAAGTCATGAAATGACCCCTAAAGAGCCTCCAAATGATCCCGAAATAGTCCCGAAATTACCCTAATGGGTTCCCGTACAGATCCCGAAATACATCCAGAAGTGATGCCGGAAGGGTCCCCAAATGATTACGTATTAGCCGTGACAAAGCCCCGAAAGGACCCCGACGTGATCCCGGACGGATCTCGAAAACCATCCAAAAATTATCCCGAAATAGTCCCGTAGAAGTCCCGAAATGACCCTGACGGGATCTCGAACGGATCCCTATATGATCCTAGCGGGATCACGGACAGATCCAGAAATCCATCCAGGAATGATCTTGGAAGGGTCCCAAAATGATCCTGAAATAGTCTCGGAAAAGGCCAGAAATTACCCTGACAGGATCTCGGACGGATCCAGAAAACCATGCTTAAATGATCCCGAAAAAGTCCCGAAATGAACCAAACGGGATCCCGTACGGATCCCGAAAACCATCCGAAATGATGCCGGTAGGTACCCAAATGATCCCGAAATAGTCCCGAAATGACCCCGACGGGATCCCGGACGGAGCCCGAGAACCGACCAGAAATGATGCCGGTAGGTACCCCAAATGATCCCGAAATTACCCCGCCGGGATCGAACGGATCCCTAAAACTATCCAGAAATGATGCCGGAAAGGTCCCCAAATTATCCCCTAATAGTCCCGAGATGACGCCGACGGAATCTAGGACGGATCCCGAAAACCATCCGGAAATAATGCCGAAAGTGTCCCCAAATGACCCCGTATTAGTCGCCAAAAAGTCCGGAAATGACTCGGACGGATACCCAAAACCACCTATAAATGATGCCGGTGGATATCCCAAAATGATCCCGAAATAGTCCCGAAATGACCCTGAGGGTATCCCCGAGGGATCCCGGAAACTATCCCGAAATGATGCCCTAAAGGTTCCCAAATGTTCCCCAAATAGTCCCGAAATGACCCTGACGAGATCCCGAAAACCATCCAGAAATGATGGCGAAAGGGTCCCCAAATGATCCCGAAAAAGCCCTGAAATGACCCTGACGGGATCCCGGACGGATCCCGAAAAACATGCGGAAATGATGACGGATCCCGGAAACCGTAAAGAATTTATCTCTCAAAGGTACGCAAATTATCCCGTAAATACCCCGATGGGATGCCGGACGGATCCCGAAACCCATCCACAAATGATGCCGGAAGGGTCCCCAAATGATCGCGAAATAGTTCCGAAATTATCCCGGAATAGTCCCGAAAATGTTCCAAAATAACCCCGACCGGGATCCCGAAAACTATAAACAAATTATGCCGGAAGGGTCCCAAAATGTTCCCGAAATAGTCCCGAATAAGTCCCGAAATGAACTCGGCGGGATCCCGGACGGATCCCGAAAACCATCCAGAAATGATCCCGGAAGGGTCTCGATATGGCCCTAACGAGATTACAAATAAGGTGAAGCTAATTATAAAACCATGTTAATAAGGCAGCAGGCACGTTGGAGCGAATGAAGATTTATATAGAAACATACTGGTATAACTAATAAAAGCGTGCTAATAAAAACAATTGGAGGACGGCGGATTGCGGGAGGAGAAGGAGAGGACCACTGATCGTTTTTCCAAAATTGTCTAGATCTCGATCTGTATGTACCAGATACCAAAAACTATTGATTTAGGAGAACATTTATATTTGGTTATAACAATTTATAGATTTTACTTCAGAGGGGTGAGAAGGGGGGAGAGGGAGGGAGGGTGTCACTGCTCATTATGTAAGCCCTCGACTTATTTGACCCATTGAGTCAGTCTGGCGTGATTCAGTCACAAAGAAGAAAAAATACAATAATTAAATTATAACTGTTCCTAGGGGGCGGGGACCTCCCCCCTTTTCAAAAAAATATAGCTGGTAGATCCTTCTAGACTATTGGCTATATGTGTGCTAAATTTCATCCAAATCGGTCCAGCCGTTCTTGCGTGATTGAGTCACAAAGACAAACGTCTGGACAAACATCCAAACATCTAAACATCCAAACTTTCCCATTTATAATATACTAACCTTTACCCGCGGCCCCGTCCGCAAGGAGAAAATGAAATATGTGGGCTATTCACGTTAGCCTCCTTATAAAGTTATCTGTTTAAAATTTTTTTTCTGCCTAATGCATTTTATTTTTGTAATTGAGTAACAAAAAGAACTTTATGATCTGATAACCTGATAGGATCCCAAAATGATAACGAAATTATCCAGAAAAAGCCACGAAATGACCCCGACGCTATCGCGGACGGATCCCGAAAACCATCCAGAAACGCCCCGGAAATGTTTACAAAAGTTCCCGAAGTAGTCCCAAAAAAACCCGAAATGACAACGACACGATTCTAGACTTATCCAGAGAACCACACAGAAATGATGCCTGAAGGGTACCAAATTGATCCCGAAATAGTCCCGAAAAAGTTCCGAAATTACCATGACGGGCTCCCGGACGGATCTCAAAAACCATCCAGGAAGGGTTCCTAAATTATCCCGACATAGTCCAGAAAAAGCTCCGAAAAAGTTCCGAAATGACCCCGAGGGATCCACAACGGATAGCGAAAACCATAAAGAAATGATTCCGAAAGGGTCCCAAAATGATTCCGAAATACGCCGAAAATTACCCCGATGGAATCCCGCACGTATCCAAATGTGATCCCGGAAGGGTTTCAAAACTATCCCGAAAAAGTAACAAAAAAAATCTCAAAATGAATCTTACGGCATCCTGGACGGATCCAGAAATGATCTCAACATGGTCCCGAAATGACCCTGATGGAACCGTCAAACGATCAAGAATTGATGCCGGAAGGGTCTTCAAATGATCACGAAACAATACAGATAGAGTCATGGAATGACCCCTAAGTGGTCCCCAAATGATCCCGAAATAGTCCCGAAAAAGTCCCGAAATTACCCGTACAGATCCCGAAATCCATCCAGAAGTGATGCCGGAAGGGTTCAAAAATGATCCCGTATTGTCCCCGAAAAAGTCCCTAAATGACCCCGACGGGATCCCGAACGGATCCCCAAAACTATCTAGAAATAATGAAGGAAGGTACCCAAAATGATTCCGAAAAAGTCCCAAAATGAACGGATCCCGACAACTATCTAGAAATGATGCCGAAAGGGCCCGCAAATGATCCCGTATTAGTCGAGAAAAAGTCCCGAAATGACCCCGACGGGATGCCGGACGAATCCCAAAAACCATCCAGAAATGATGCCGGAAGGGACCCCAAATGATCCCGAAAAAATCCCGCAATTATTCCGACGGGCTCCTGAACGGATACCGAAAACAATGCAGAAGTGATGCCGGAAAGGTCCTCAAATGATAACCTAATAGTCCCAAAATGACCCTGACGGCATCCCGGACAGATCCCGAAATCCATCCAGAAATGATCTTGGGAAGGTCCCAAAATGATCCCGAAATAGTCTCGGAAAAGTCCAGAAATTACCCTGACGGGTTCCCGGAGAAATCCTGAAAGCCATCCTTAAATGATCCCGAAAAAGTCCCGAAGTGACCCTGACGGGATCCCGAAAGGATTCCGAAAACTATCCAGAAATGATGCCGGAAAGGTCCTCAAATAATCCCCTAATAGTCCCGAAATGACCGTGACGGAATCCCGAACGGATCCCGACAACTATGCAGAAATGATGCCGAAAGGGTCCGCAAATGATCCCGTATTAGTCGAGAAAAAGTCCCGAAATGACCCCGACGGGATCCCGGACGAATCCCAAAAACCATCCAGAAATGATGCCGGTAGGTATCCCAAATGATCCCGAAATAGGACCGAAATGACCTCGTCGGCATCCCGGACGGATCCCGAAAATTATCCAGAAATGATACCGGAAAGGTCCCCAAATGATCCCCTAATAGTCCCGAAATTACCCTGATGGGATCCCGGCCGGATCCCGAAAACCATCCAGAAATGATGCCGAAAGGGTTCCCAAATGATCCCGTATTAGTTGCGAAAAATTCCCGAAATGACCCCGACGGGATCCCGGACGGATCCCGAAAACCATCCAGAAATGATACCGGAAGAGACCCCAAATGCTCCTGAAAAAGTCCCCAAATGACCCCGACGGGATCCCGGACGGATTCCGAAAACCAGCCAGAAATTATGCCGAAAGGGTTCCCAAATGATCCCGTATTAGTCGCGAAAAAGTCCCGAAATGATCGGACGGGATCCCGGACGTAACCAGAAAAAGCCACGAAATGACCCCGACGCTATCGCGGACGGATCCCGAAAACCATCCAGAAACGCCCCGGAAGTGTTTCCAAAAGTTCCCGAAGTAGTCCCAAAAAAACCCGAAATGACAACGACACGATTCTAGACTTATCCAGATAACCACACAGAAATGATGCCTGAAGGGTACCAAATTGATCCCGAAATAGTCCCGAAAAAGTTCCGAAATTACCCTGACGGGCTCCCGGACGGATCTCAGAAACCATCCAGAAAATACCCAGGAAGGGTCCCTAAATTATCCCGACTAACTCCAGAAAAAGTTCCGAAATGGCTCCGAGGGGATCCACGATGGATCGCGAAAACCATACAGAAATGATTCCGGAAGGATTCCAAAATGATCCCGAAATAGTCCGGAATTGACCCAGATGGGATCCCGCACAGATCCAGAAATGATCCCGGAAGGGTGCAAAAACTATCCCGGAAAAGTAACAAAAAATCCCGAAATGGCTCCTACGGCATCCCGGACGGATCCAGAAATGACCTCGGAAGGGTCCCCAAATGATCCCAAAATGGTCCCGAAATGACCCTGATGGATCCGGCAAACCATCAAGAAATTATGCCGAAAGGGTCCCAAAATGATCCCGAAATAATACAGAAAAAGTCACGAAACGACCCCTAGAGGATCCCCAAATGATCCCGTATTAGCCCCGAAAAGGTCCCGAAATAACCCCGACGGGATCCCGGACAAATCCCGAGAACCATCCAGAAATGATGCCGGAAGGAATCCCAAATGATTCCGTAAAAGTCCCGCATTGATTCCGACGGGATCCCGAACGGATACCGAAAATCATCCAGAAGTGACGCCGGAAAGGTCCTCAAATGATCACCTAATAGTCCCGAAATGACCCTTAAGGGGTCATGGACGGATCCCATAAACCATCCAGAAATGATCCCGATATATTCCCGAAGAAGTCCCGAAATGACCCTGACGGGATCTCGAACGCACCCCTAAATGACCCTGACGGGATCCCGGACAGATCCCGAAATCCATCCAGAAATGATCTTGGGAAGGTCCCAAAATTATCCCGAAATAGTCTCGGAAAAGTTCAGAAATTAGCCTGACGGGTTCCCGGACGAATCCTGAAAGCCATCTCTAAATGATCCCGAAAAAGTCCCGAAATGACCCTGACTGGACCCCGAAAGAATCCCGAAAACTATCCAGAAATGATGCCGGAAATGTCCTCAAATTATCACCTAATAGTTCCGAAAAGACCCTGACGGGATCCCGAACGGATCCCGACAACTATCTAGAAATGATGCCGAAAGGGCCCGCAAATGATCCCGTATTAGTCGAGAAAAAGTCCCGAAATGAACCCGACGGGATGCCGGACGAATCCCAAAAACCAGCCAGAAATGATGCCGGAAGGGACACCAAATGATCCCGAAAAAGTCCCGCAATAATTCCGACGGGATCCTGAGCGGATACCGAAAACCATCCAGAAGTGATGCCGAAAAGGTCCTCAAATGATCACCTAATAGTCCCAAAATGACCCTGACGGCATCCCGGACAGGTCCCGAAATCCATCCAGAAATGATCTTGGGAGGGTCCCAAAATTATCCCGAAATAGTCTGGGAAAAGTCCAGAAATTACCCTGACGGATACCGGACGAATCCTGAAAACCAATCTTAAATGATGCCGAAAAAGTCCGAAATGACCCTGAAGGGACCCGGAAAGGATCCCGAAAACTAACCAGAAATGATGCCGGAAAGGTCCTCAAATGATCTCCCAATAGTTCCGAAAACACCCTGACGGGATCCCGAACGGATCCCGACAACTATCCAGAAATGATACCGAAAGGGCCCGCAAATGATCCCGTATTAGTCGAGAAAAAGTCCCGAAATGACCCCGACGGGATGCCGGACGAATCCCAAAAACCATCCAGAAATGATTTTGGAAGGGACCCCAATGATCCCGAAAAAGTCCCGCAATTATTCCGACGGGAATCTGAACGGATACCGAAAACCATCCAGAAGTGATGCCGGAACGGTCCTCAAATGCTCACCTAATAGTCCCAAAATGACCCTGAGGGCATCCCGGACAAATCCCGAAATCCATCCAGAAATGATCTTGGGAAGGTCCCAAAATGATCCCGAAATAGTCTCGGAAAAGTCCAGAAATTACCCTGACGGGTTCCCGGACGAATCCTGAAAGCCATCCTTAAATGATCCCGAAAAAGCCCCGAAATGACCCTGACGGGATCCCGAAAGGATTCCAAAAACTATCCAGAAATGATGCCGGAAAGGTCCTCAAATGATCCCCTAATAGTTCCGAAATGACCGTGACGGGATCCCGAACGGATCCCGACAACTATCCAGAAATTATGCCGAAAGGGCCCGCAAATGATCCCGTATTAGTCGAGAAAAAGTCCCGAAATGACCCCGACGGGATCCCGGACGAATCCCAAAAACCATCCAGAAATGATGCCGGTAGGTATCCCAAATGATCCCGAAATAATCCCGAAATGACCTCGTCGGCATCCCGGACGCATACCGAAAATTATCCAGAAATGATGCCGGAAAGATCCACAAATGATCCCCTAATAGTCCCGAAATTACCCTGATGGGATCCCGGACGGATCCCGAAAACCATCCAGAAATGATGCCGGAAGAGCCCCAAATGATCCCGAAAAAGTCCCCAAATGACCCCGACGATATCCCGGACGGATCCCGAAAACCATCCAGAAATGATGCCGGAAGAGCCCCCAAATGATCCCGAAAAAGTCCCCAAATGACCCCGACATACTCCAGAAAAGGTTCCGAAATGGCTCCGAGGGAATCAACGGCGGATCGCGAAAACCATACAGAAATGATTTCGGAAGGATCCCAAAATGATCCCGAAATAGTCCGGAAATGACCCAGATGGGATCCCGCACAGATCCAGAAATGATCCCGGAAGGGTCCAAAAACTATCCCGGAAAAGTAACAAAAAATCCCGAAATGGCTCCTACGGCATCCCGGACGGATCCAGAAATGATCTCGGAAGGGTCCCCAAATGATCCCAAAATGGTCCCGAAATGACCCTGATGTATCCGGCAAACCATCAAGAAATTATGCCGGAAGGGTCCCCAAATGATCCCGAAATAAAACAGAAAAAGTCACGAAACGACCCCTAGAGGATCCCCAAATGATCCCGTATTAGCCCCAAAAAAGTCCCAAAATGACCCTGACGGGATCCCGAAAGGATTCCGAAAACAATACAGAAATGATGCCGGAAAGGTCCTCAAATGATCCCCTAATAGTCCCGAAATGACCGTGACGGGATCCCGACAACTATCCAGAAATGATGCCGAAAGGGTCCGCAAATGATCCCGTATTAGTCGAAAAAAGTCCCGAAAGGACCACGACGGGATCCCGGACGAATCCCAAAAACCATCCAGAAATGATGCCGGTAGGTATCCCAAATGATCCCGAAATAGTCCCGAAATGACCTCGTCGGCATCCCGGACGGATCCCGAAAATTATCCAGAAATGATGCCGGAAAGGTTCCCAAATGATCCCCTAATAGTCCCGAAATTACCCTAATGGGATCCCGGACGGATCCCGAAAACCATCCAGAAATGATGCCGAAAGGGTTCCCAAATGATCCCGTATTAGTCGCGAAAAAGTCCCGAAATGACCCCGACGGGATCCCGGACGGATCCCGAAAACCATCCAGAAATGATGCCGAAAGGGTTCCCAAATGATCCCGTATTAGTCGCGAAAAAGTCCCGAAATGACCCCGACGGGATCCCGGACGGATCCCGAAAACCATCCAGAAATGATACCGGATGAGCCCCAAAATGATCCCGAAAAAGTCCCCAAATGACCCCGACGAGATCCCGGACGGATCCCGAAAACCATCCAGAAATGATGCCGGAAGAGCCCCCAAATGATCCCGAAAAAGTCCCCAAATGACCCCGACGATATCCCGGACGGATCCCGAAAACCATCCAGAAATGATGCCGAAAGAGCCCTCAAATGATCCCGAAAAAGTCCCCATATGACCCCGATGAGATCCCGCACGGATCCCGAAAACCATCCAGAAATGATGCCGGAAGGGTCCCCAAATGATCGCGAAATAGTCCCGAAATGATTCCGGAATAGTCCCGAAAATGTTCCAAAATAACCCCGACGGGATCCCGGACGGATCCCGTAAACTATACAGAAATGATCCCGGAAGGGTCCCAAAATGATCCCGAAATAGTCCCGAAAAAGTCCCGAAATAACCCCGGCGTAATCCCGGACCGATCCCGAAAACCATCCAGAGATGATTCCGGAAGGGTCTCGATATGACCCTTACGGGATTACAAATAAGGTGAAGCTAATTATAAAACCATGTTAATAAGGCAGCAGGCGCATTGGAGCGAATAAAAAGTTAGATAGAAACATACAGGTAAAGCTAATAAAAGCGTGCTAATAAAAACAATTGATGGAGAGCGGATGGCGGGAGTAGAGGAGAGGACCACTGATCGTTCCTCCAAAATTGTCTAGATCTCGTTCTGTATGTACCAGATACCAAAAACTATTGATTTAGGAGAAAATTTAGATTGAGTTATAACAATTTATGGATTTTACACCAGAGGGGGAGATAAAGGGGGGCGGGCGGAGGGTGTCACTGCTTACTTTGTAAGCCCTCGACTTATTTGACCCCTTGAGTCTGTGATATTGGTGAAGGCCAGTATACGTAAAGTTATAATGTGTAAAAATTATGAAAAATAATTTCTCGAAGGGGTCGTGGGACCCCCACCCCTCTTTCCATGTTCGAAAAAAATTTCGCTTGTAGACAACTGTCTGTGTCCCAAATTTCATCAAAATCCGTGTAGCCATTCTGGCGTGATTCAGTCGCAAAGACGAAAAAATATAATAATTAAATTATAACTGTTCCTAGGGGGCGGGGACCACGCCCCTTTTGAAAAATATATAGCTAGTAGATCCTTCTAGACTATTGGCTATATGTGTGCAAAATTTCATCCAAATCGGTCCAGCCGTTCTTGCGTTATTGAGTCACAAAGACAAACGTCTGGACAAACATCCAAACATCCAAACATCCAAACATCCAAACATCCAAACATCTAAACATCCAAACATCTTAACATCCAAACTTTCCCATTTATAATATATATTAGATTAGATACTAGCCTTTACCCGCTGCCCCGTCCGCAAGGAGAAAATAAAATATATGTGCTATTCACGTTAGCCTGTTTATCAAGTTGTCTGTTTAAAAATTTTTTCTGTCAATGTATTTTATTTTTTAATACAGTAAAAAAAAAGAACTAACTGAGCTGATGGGCACGCTTACATGAATAGTACAATACACTTTTTTCGAATTAAAAAAAATACATTTTGTTTCTAAGTTAAATTAATTGATATGACAGGGGTGAAAGAATTACTACTCATAGAACAAAGGAGTGAAACTACAATTAGCTAAAACCAAAAAGAAGTTTTTAAATAAAAGCAGTGTTGCTTTTTCGGGTATTTAGTTGGTTAAAATATTACAAAAATTTTAATTATAGTTGTAATAGTTCGTTACAGGATTCATTTAAAAATAGAACGAAAAAGCTGTGATATATTAAAGATAAAACATACCGAATTTTAATTACGAATAATTTGCCGTAAATCCACGGCCATGTGTGCTGAATTACCGGTTTCGAAGAGACCTAAAATGATCCAGGAAGTGTCCCTAAATGACACCAAATAGTCACGAAATGATGCCGACGGGATCCTGGACAAATCTCGAAAACTATCCAGAAATGATGCCGGAAGGGTCCCAAAATAATCCCGAAGTAGTCACGAAAAGTCCCGAAATGACCCTGACGGGATCCCGGACGGATCCCGAAAACCATCCAGATTTGATTCCTGAACGGTCCGCAAATGATCCCGATATAGTCCGAAAAAGTCCCGAAAAAACTCTGACGGGATCCCGGACAAATCCCGAAAATCGCCCAGAAATTATCCCGGAGGAGTCCCAAAATGATTCCGAAATAGTAGTCACGAAAAAGGCCCGAAATGACCCTGACGGGATCCCGAAAACCATCCAGAAATGACTCTGGAGGGATCCCCAAATGATCCCGGAAGTCCACAAACCATCCAGAATTGATCTCTGAAGGTTCCGCAAATGATCCCGAAACGATCACGAAAAACTCAGACCCATCCCGAAAATCATGAAGAAATTATCCTGGAAGGGTCCCAAAATTACCCCGAAATAACTCCGACGGGATCCCGGACAGATCCCGAAAATCATCCAGAACTGAGCTCTGAAACGTCCGCAAATAATCCAGAAATAGTCCGGAAAAAGTCCCGAAAAAACTCCGTCGGTATCCCGGACAGATCCCGAAAATCCCCCAGAAATTTTGCCGGAGGGGTCCCAAAATGATTCCGAAATAGTCCCGAAAAAGTCCCGAAATGACCTTGAGGGGATCTCAGACCGATACCGAAAACCATCCAGAATTAATCTCTAAAGGGTCCGCAATTTATCCCAGATAAGGTCGCGAAAAAACTACGAAGGGATCCCGAACAGATCCCGAAAATCATAGAGAAATTATCCCGGAAGGGTCCCAAAATGATGCCGAAATAGTCCCGAAATGACATCGACGGGATCCCGGACGGATCCCGAAAACCATCCAGAAATGATGCCGGAGGAGACCCCAAATGATCCCGCTAAAGTCCCAAAATGACCCCGACAGGGTCCCGGACGGATCCCGTAAACCATCCAGAAATGATGCCGGAAGAGACCCCAAATGATCCCGCAAAAGTCCCAAAATGACCCCGACAGGATCCCGGACGGATCCCGTAAACCATCCAGAAATGATGTCGGAAGAGACCCCAAATGATCCCGCAAAAGTCCCAAAATGACCCCGACAGGATCCCGGACGGATCCCGAAAACCATCCAGAAATGATGCCGGGAGAGACCCCAAATGATCCCGCAAAAGTCCCAAAATGACCCCGACAGGATCCCGGACGGATCCCGTAAGCCATCCAGAAATGATGCCGGAGGAGACCCCAAATGATCCCGCTAAAGTCCCAAAATGACCCCGACAGGGTCCCGGACGGATCCCGTAAACCATCCAGAAATGATGCCGGAAGAGACCCCAAATGATCCCGCAAAAGTCCCAAAATGACCCCGACAGGATCCCGGACGGATCCCGGACGGATCCCGTAAACCATCCAGAAATGATGCCGGAAGAGACCCCAAATGATCCCGCAAAAGTCCCAAAACGACCCCGACAGGATCCCGGACGGATCCCGTAAACCATCCAGAAATGATGCCGGAAGAGACCCCAAATGATCCCGCAAAAGTCCCAAAATGACCCCGACAGGATCCCGGACGGATCCCGTAAACCATCCAGAAATGATGCCGGAAGAGACCCCAAATGATCCCGCAAAAGTCCCAAAATGACCCCGACAGGATCCCGGACGGATCCCGTAAACCATCCAGAAATGATGTCGGAAGAGACCCCAAATGATCCCGCAAAAGCCCCAAAATGACCCCGACAGGATCCCGGACGGATCCCGAAAACCATCCAGAAATGATGCCGGGAGAGACCCCAAATGATCCCGCAAAAGTCCCAAAATGACCCCGACAGGATCCCGGACGGATCCCGTAAGCCATCCAGAAATGATGCCGGAGGAGACCCCAAATGATCCCGCTAAAGTCCCAAAATGACCCCGACAGGGTCCCGGACGGATCCCGTAAACCATCCAGAAATGATGCCGGAAGAGACCCCAAATGATCCCGCAAAAGTCCCAAAATGACCCCGACAGGATCCCGGACGGATCCCGTAAACCATCCAGAAATGATGCCGGAAGAGACCCCAAATGATCCCGCAAAAGTCCCAAAATGACGCCGACGGGATCCCGGACGGATCCCGTAAACTATCCAGAAATGATGCCGAAAGGTTCCCCAAATGATCCTGTATTAGTCGAGAAAAAGTTCCGAAATGACCCCGACTGGATCCCGGATGGAACCCGAAAACCATCTAGAAATGATGCCGGAAGATACCCCAAATGATGCCGTAATAGTCCCGAAATGACATCGACGGGATCCCGGACGGATCCCGAAAACCATCCAGAAATGATGCCGGAAGAGACCCCAAATGATCCCGCAAAAGTCCCAAAATAACCCCGACAGGATCCCGGACGGATCCCGAAAACCATCCAGAAATGATGCCGGAATGGACCCCAAATGGTCCCGAAATGACACCGACGGGATCCCGGACGGATCCCGAAAACCATCTAGAAATGATGCCGGAAGAGACCCCAAATGATCCCGCAAAAGTCCCAAAATGACCCCGACAGGATCCCGGACGGATCCCGAAAACCATCCAGAAATGATGCCGGAATGGACCCCAAATGGTCCCGAAATGACACCGACGGGATCCCGGACGGATCCCGTAAACCATCCAGAAATGATGCCGGAAGATACCCCTAATGATCCCGAAATAGCCCCGAAATTATCCGGACGGGATCGCGGACGGATCCCTAAAACCATCCAGGAATGATTACGGAAAGGACCCAAACTGACCCCGAAAAAGTCCCGTAATGATCCCGGAAACCATCAAGAATTTATCTCTCGAAGGTACGCAAATGATCCCGAAAGTACCCCGACGGGATCCCGGACGGATCCCGAAAACCATCCAGAAATGATGCCGGAAGGGTCCCCAAATGATCGCGAAATAGTCCCGAAATGATTCCGGAATAGTCCCGAAAATGTCCCAAAATAACCCCGACGGGATCCCGGAAGGATCCCGAAAACTATACAGAAATGATCCCGGAAGGGTCCCAAAATGATCCCGAAATAGTCCCGAAAAAGTCCCGAAATTACCCCGGCGTAATCCCGGATCGATCCCGAAAACCATTCAGAAATGATCCCAGAGGGTCTCGATATGACCCTTACGGGATTACAAATAAGGTGAAGCTAATTATAAAACCATGTTAATAAGGCAGCAGGCGCATTGGAGCGAATAAAAAGTTACATAGAAACATACAGGTAAAGCTAATAAAAGCGTGCTAATAAAAACAATTGATGGAGGGCGGATGGCGGGAGTAGAGGAGAGGACCACTGATCGTTCCTCCAAAATTGTCTAGATCTCGTTCTGTATGTACCAGATACCAAAAACTATTGATTTAGGAGAAAATTTATATTGAGTTATAACAATTTATAGATTTTACACCAGAGGGAGAGATAAAAGGGGGGGGGGCGGGCGGGCGGAGGGTGTCACTGCTTACTTTGTAAGCCCTCGACTTATTTGACCCCTTGAGTCTGTGATATTGGTGAAGGCCAGTATACGTAAAGTTATAATGTGTAAAAATTATGAAAAATAATTTCTCGAAGGGGTCGTGGGACCCCCACCCCTCTTTCCATGTTCGAAAAAAATTTCGCTAGTAGACTACTGTCTGTGTCCCAAATTTCATCAAAATCCGTGTAGCCATTCTGGCGTGATTCAGTCGCAAAGACGAAAAATATAATAATTAAATTATAACTGTTCCTAGGGGGCGGGGACCACGCCCCGTTTGAAAAATATATAGCTAGTAGATCCTTCTAGACTATTGGCTATATGTGTGCAAAATTTCACCCAAATCGGTCCAGCCGTTCTTGCGTTATTGAGTCACAAAGACAAACGTCTGGACAAACATCCAAACATCCAAACATCCAAACATCTTAACATCCAAACTTTCCCATTTATAATATACTAGCCTTTACCCGCGGCCCCGTCCGCAAGGAGAAAATGAAATATGTGGGCTATTCACGTTAGCCTGCTTATAAAGTTATCTGTTTAAATTTTTTTTTCTGTCTAATGCATTTTATTTTTGTAATTGAGTAAAAAAAAGAACTTTATGAGCTGATAACCTGATAGGATCCCAAAATGATAACGAAATTATCCAGAAAAAGCCACGAAATGACCCCGACGCTATCGCGGACGGATCCCGAAAACCATCCAGAAAAGCCCCGGAAGTGTTTCCAAAAGTTCCCGAAGTAGTCCCAAAAAAACCCGAAATGACAACGACACGATTCTAGACTTATCCAGATAACCACACAGAAATGATGCCTGAAGGGTACCAAATTGATCCCGAAATAGTCCCGAAAAAGTTCCGAAATTACCCTGACGGGCTCCCGGACGGATCTCAGAAACCATCCAGAAAATATCCAGGAAGGGTCCCTAAATTATCCCGACTAACTCCACACGGCGGCCGCCGTGGTGTGATGGTAGCGTGCTCCGCCTATCACACCGTATGCCCTGGGTTCAACTCCCGGGCAAAGCAACATCAAAATTTTAGAAATAAGATTTTTCAATTAGAAGAAAATTTTTCTAAGCGGGGTCGCCCCTCGGCAGTGTCTGGCAAGCGCTCCGATTGTATTTCTGCCATGAAAAGCTCTCAGTGAAAACTCATCTGTCTTGCAGATGCCGTTCGGAGTTGGCATAAAACATGTAGGTCCCGTCCGGCCAATTTGTAGGGAAAAATCAAGAGGAGCACGACGCAAATTGGAAGAGAAGCTCGGCCTTAGATCTCTTCGGAGGTTATCGCGCCTTACATTTATTTATTTTTTTTTTAACTCCAGAAAAAGTTCCGAAATGGCTCCGAGGGGATCCACGATGGATCGCGAAAACCATACAGAAATGATTCCGGAAGGATTCCAAAATGATCCCGAAATAGTCCGGAATTGACCCAGATGGGATCCCGCACAGATCCAGAAATGATCCCGGAAGGGTGCAAAAACTATCCCGGAAAAGTAACAAAAAATCCCGAAATGGCTCCTACGGCATCCCGGACGGATCCAGAAATGATCTCGGAAGGGTCCCCAAATGATCCCAAAATGGTCCCGAAATGACCCTGATGGATCCGGCAAACCATCAAGAAATTATGCCGAAAGGGTCCCAAAATGATCCCGAAATAATACAGAAAAAGTCACGAAACGACCCCTAGAGGATTCCCAAATGATCCCGTATTAGCCCCGAAAAGGTCCCGAAATAACCCCGACGGGATCCCGGACAAATCCCGAAAACCATCCAGAAATGATGCCGGAAGGAATCCGAAATGATTCCGTAAAAGTCCCGCATTGATTCCGACGGGATCCCGAACGGATACCGAAAATCATCCAGAAGTGACGCCGGAAAGGTCCTCAAATGATCACCTAATAGTCCCGAAATGACCCTTAAGGGGTCATGGACGGATCCCATAAACCATCCAGAAATGATCCCGATATATTCCCGAAGAAGTACCGAAATGACCCTGACGGGATCTCGAACGCACCCCTAAATGACCCTGACGGGATCCCGGACAGATCCCGAAATCCATCCAGAAATGATCTTGGGAAGGTCCCAAAATTATCCCGAAATAGTCTCGGAAAAGTTCAGAAATTACCCTGACGGGTTCCCGGACGAATCCTGAAAGCCATCTCTAAATGATCCCGAAAAAGTCCCGAAATGACCCTGACTGGACCCCGAAAGAATCCCGAAAACTATCCAGAAATGATGCCGGAAATGTCCTCAAATGATCACCTAATAGTTCCGAAAAGACCCTGACGGGATCCCGAACGGATCCCGACAACTATCTAGAAATGATGCCGAAAGAGCCCGCAAATGATCCCGTATTAGTCGAGAAAAAGTCCCGAAATGAACCCGACGGGAAGCCGGACGAATCCCAAAAACCAGCCAGAAATGATGCCGGAAGGGACACCAAATGATCCCGAAAAAGTCCCGCAATAATTCCGACGGGATCCTGAGCGGATACCGAAAACCATCCAGAAGTGATGCCGAAAAGGTCCTCAAATGATCACCTAATAGTCCCAAAATGACCCTGACGGCATCCCGGACAGATCCCGAAATCCATCCAGAAATGATCTTGGGAGGGTCCCAAAATTATCCCGAAATAGTCTGGGAAAAGTCCAGAAATTACCCTGACGGATACCGGACGAAACCTGAAAACCAAACTTAAATGATGCCGAAAAAGTCCCGAAATGACCCTGAAGGGACCCGGAAAGGATCCCGAAAACTAACCAAAAATAATGCCGGAAAGGTCCTCAAATGATCTCCCAATCGTTCCGAAAAGACCCTGACGGGATCCCGAACGGATCCCGACAACTATCCAGAAATGATACCGAAAGGGCCCGCAAATGATCCCGTATTAGTCGAGAAAAAGTCCCGAAATGACCCGGACGGGATGCCGGACGAATCCCAAAAACCATCCAGAAATGATTTTGGAAGGGACCCCAATGATCCCGAAAAAGTCCCGCAATTATTCCGACGGGAATCTGAACGGATACCGAAAACCATCCAGAAGTGATGCCGGAACGGTCCTCAAATGCTCACCTAATAGTCCCAAAATGACCCTGAGGGCATCCCGGACAAATCCCGAAATCCATCCAGAAATGATCTTGGGAAGGTCCCAAAATGATCCCGAAATAGTCTCGGAAAAGTCCAGAAATTACCCTGACGGGTTCCGGGACGAATCCTGAAAGCCATCCTTAAATGATCCCGAAAAAGCCCCGAAATGACCCTGACGGGATCCCGAAAGGATTCCAAAAACTATCCAAAAAATTATGCCGGAAAGGTCCTCAAATGATCCCCTAATAGTTCCGAAATGACCGTGACGGGATCCCGAACGGATCCCGACAACTATCCAGAAATTATGCCGAAAGGGTCCGCAAATGATCCCGTATTAGTCGAGAAAAAGTCCCGAAATGACCCCGACGGGATCCCGGACGAATCCCAAAAACCATCCAGAAATGATGCCGGTAGGTATCCCAAATGATCCCGAAATAATCCCGAAATGACCTCGTCGGCATCCCGGACGGATACCGAAAATTATCCAGAAATGATGCCGGAAAGGTCCACAAATGATCCCCTAATAGTCCCGAAATTACCCTGATGGGATCCCGGACGGATCCCGAAAACCATCCAGAAATGATGCCGGAAGAGCCCCCAAATGATCCCGAAAAAGTCCCCAAATTACCCCGACGATATCCCGGACGGATCCCGAAAACCATCCAGAAATGATGCCGGAAGAGCCCCCAAATGATCCCGAAAAAGTCCCCAAATGACCCCGACGAGATCCCGCACGGATCCCGAAAACCATCCAGAAATGATGCCGGAAGAGCCCCAAATGATCCCGAAAAAGTCCCCAAACGACCCCGACATACTCCAGAAAAGATTCCGAAATGGCTCCGAGGGAATCAACGACGGATCGCGAAAACCATACAGAAATGATTCCGGAAGGATCCCAAAATGATCCCGAAATAGTCCGGAAATGACCCAGATGGGATCCCGCACAGATCCAGAAATGATCCCGGAAGGGTCCAAAAGCTATCCCGGAAAAGTAACAAAAAATTCCGAAATGGCTCCTACGGCATCCCGGACGGATCCAGAAATGATCTCGGAAGGGTCCCCAAATGATCCCAAAATGGTCCCGAAATGACCCTGATGGATCCGGCAAACCATCAAGAAATTATGCCGGAAGGGTCCCCAAATGATCCCGAAATAAAACAGAAAAAGTCACGAAACGACCCCTAGAGGATCCCCAAATGATCCCGTATTAGCCCCAAAAAACTCCCAAAATGACCCTGACGGGATCCCGAAAGGATTCCGAAAACAATACAGAAATGATGCCGGAAAGGTCCTCAAATCATCCCCTAATAGTCCCGAAATGACCGTGACGGGATCCCGACAACTATCCAGAAATGATGCCGAAAGGGTCCGCAAATGATCCCGTATTAGTCGAAAAAAGTCCCGAAAGGACCACGACGGGATCCCGGACGAATCCCAAAAACCATCCAGAAATGATGCCGGTAGGTATCCCAAATGATCCCGAAATAGTCCCGAAATGACCTCGTCGGCATCCCGGACGGATCCCGAAAATTATCCAGAAATGATGCCGGAAAGGTTCCCAAATGATCCCCTAATAGTCCCGAAATTACCCTAATGGGATCCCGGACGGATCCCGAAAACCATCCAGAAATGATGCCGAAAGGGTTCCCAAATGATCCCGTATTAGTCGAAAAAAGTCCCGAAAGGACCACGACGGGATCCCGGACGAATCCCAAAAACCATCCAGAAATGATGCCGGTAGGTATCCCAAATGATCCCGAAATAGTCCCGAAATTACCTCGTCGGCATCCCGGACGGATCCCGAAAATTATCCAGAAATGATGCCAGAAAGGTTCCCAAATGATCCCCTAATAGTCCCGAAATTACCCTAATGGGATCCCGGACGGATCCCGAAAACCATCCAGAAATGATGCCGAAAGGGTTCCCAAATGATCCCGTATTAGTCGCGAAAAAGTCCCGAAATGACCCCGACGGGATCCCGGACGGATCCCGAAAACCATCCAGAAATGATGCCGAAAGGGTTCCCAATTGATCCCGTATTAGTCGCGAAAAAGTCCCGAAATGACCCCGACGGGATCCCGGACGGATCCCGAAAACCATCCAGAAATGATGCCGGATGAGCCCCAAAATGATCCCGAAAAAGTCCCCAAATGACCCCGACGAGATCCCGGACGGATCCCGAAAACCATCCAGAAATGATGCCGGAAGAGCCCCCAAATGATCCCGAAAAAGTCCCTAAATGACCCCGACGATATCCCGGACGGATCCCGAAAACCATCCAGAAATGATGCCGGAAGAGCCCTCAAATGATCCCGAAAAAGTCCCCATATGACCCCGACGAGATCCCGCACGGATCCCGAAAACCATCCAGAAATGATGCCGGAAGGGTCCCCAAATGATCGCGAAATAGTCCCGAAATGATTCCGGAATAGTCCCGAAAATGTTCCAAAATAACCCCGACGGGATCCCGGACGGATCCCGTAAACTATACAGAAATGATCCCGGAAGGGTCCCAAAATGATCCCGAAATAGTCCCGAAAAAGTCCCGAAATTACCCCGGCGTAATCCCGGACCGATCCCGAAAACCATCCAGAAATGATCCCGGAAGGGTCTCGATATGACCCTTACGAGATTACAAATAAGGTGAAGCTAATTATAAAACCATGTTAATAAGGCAGCAGGCGTATTGGAGCGAATAAAAAGTTAGATAGAAACATACAGGTAAAGCTAATAAAAGCGTGCTAATAATAACAATTGAGGGAGGGCGGATGGCGGGAGTAGAGGAGAGGACCACTGATCGTTCCTCCAAAATTGTCTAGATCTCGTTCTGTATGTACCAGATACCAAAAACTATTGATTTAGGAGAAAATTTAGATTGAGTTATAACAATTTATGGATTTTACACCAGAGGGGGTGATAAAGGGGGGCGGGCGGAGGGTGTCACTGCTTACTTTGTAAGCCCTCAACTTATTTGACCCCTTGAGTCTGTGATATTGGTGAAGGCCAGTATACGTAAAGTTATAATGTGTAAAAATTATGAAAAATAATTTCTCGAAGGGTCGTGGGACCCCCACCCCTCTTTCCATGTTCGAAAAAAATTTCGCTAGTAGTCTTCTGTCTGTGTCCCAAATTTCATCAAAATCCGTGTAGCCATTCTGGCGTGATTCAGTCGCAAAGACGAAAAAATATAATAATTAAATTATAACTGTTCCTAGGGGGCGGGGACCACGCCCCTTTTGAAAAATATATAGCTAGTAGATCCTTCTAGACTATTGGCTATATGTGTACAAAATTTCATCCAAATCGGTCCAGCCGTTCTTGCGTTATTGAGTCACAAAGACAAACGTCTGGACAAACATCCAAACATCCAAACATCCAAACATCCAAACATCCAAACATCCAAACATCCAAACATCCAAACATCTAAACATCCAAACATCCAAACATCTTAACATCCAAACTTTCCCATTTATAATATATATTAGATATTAGACTAGCCTTTACCCGCGGCCCCGTC